>NC_057850.1:3206065-3343565 GCF_015237465.2 Chelonia mydas | reverse complement strand
CTAACTAGTCTGTAACCTATCATTTAAATCAGCTTCTGTACCAAATGACTGACTGGAGGATAGGTAATGTGACACCAATTTTTAAAAAGGGCTCCAGAGGTGATCCCGGTAATTACAGGCCGGTAAGCCGGACTTCAGTACCGGGCAAACTGATTGAAACTATAGTCAAGAACAAAATTGTCAGATACATAGATGAATGTAATTTGTTGGGGAAGAGTCAACATGGTGTTTGTAAAGGGAAATCATGCCTCACCAATCTACTAGAATTCTTTGAGGTCAACAAGCATATGGACGAGGGGGATATAGTGTACTTAGATTTTCGGATAAGTCCCAGGTAGACTGCAAGGAGCTACAAAAGGATCTCTCAAAACTGGATGACTGGGCAACAAAATGGCAGATGAAATTCAATGTTGATAAATGCAAAGTAATGCACATTGGAAAGCATAATCCCAACTATACATATAAAATGATGGGGTCTAAGTTAGGTGTTTCCACTCAAGAAAGAAATCTTGGAGTCATTGTGGACAGTTCTCTGAAAACATCCACTCAATGTGCAGTGGCAGTCAAAAAAGTGAACAGAATATTAGGAATCATTAAGAAAGGGATAGATAAGACAGAAAATATATTGCCTCTATATAAATCCATGGTACGCCCACATCCTGAATACTGCGTGCAGATGTGGTCGCCCCATCTCAAAAAAGATATACTGGAATTGGAAAAGGTGCGGAAAATGGCAACAAAAATGATTAGGGGTATGGAACAGCTGCCATATGAGGAGAGATTAATAAGACTGGGACTTTTCAACTTGGAAAAGAGATGACTAAGGGGGGATATGATAGAGGTCTATAAAATCATGACTGGTGTGGAGAAAGTAAATAAGTGTTATTTACTCCTTCTCATAACACAAGAACTAGGGGTCACCAAATGAAATTAATAGGTAGCAGGTTTAAAACAAACAAAAGGAAATATTTCTTCACACAACACACAGTCAACTTGTGGAACTCCTTGCCAGAGGATGTTGTGAAGGCCAAGACTATAACAGGGTTCAAAAAAGAATTAAATACATTCATGGAGGATTGGTCCATCGATGGCTATTAGCCAGGATGGGCAGGGATGGTGCCCCTAGCCTCTGTTTGCCAGAAGCTGAGAATGGGCGACAAGGAATGGATCACTTGATGGTTACCTGTTCTGTTCATTCCCTCTGGGGCACCTAGCATTGGCCACTTTTGGAAGACAGGATACTGAGCTAGTTGGACCTTTGGTCTGACCCAGTATGGCTGTTTTATGTTCTATGTTCTTATCTATTACAAGAACTCATGGACTGCCTTTCAAGTACCTTCAGACATTTGCTCTCACAGTCAGCATCAAGAAATGGTTGTATTAAGACAGGGGGTTCCACAAGATCCTTCAATTACCTTAAATGCAAAACCAGCTAGAAGTAGTCCAAAAGTCCAGCTATTTAGGTTCTACAGTGACCACCAACCTCTCACTGGATGACGCACTAAATGTTCACATTGGAAAGGCTGCCACCACCTTTAGCAGATTAACTAAAAGAGGACGGAACAACTCAAAGCTGACCATCAAGACCAAAATGCTAGTGTACCAAGCCTGCAGCCTTGGCACTCTCGTGTATGGCAGGGAAACATGGACAACTTATGCTCATTAGGAGAAAAGGTACAACAGTTTCCACCTACGTTGTTTACACTGCATACTAAACACCAAATGGCAGGATAAAGTCACCAAGTCACCAGTGCAGAGGTTCTTCAAAGGGCAAATTTCTCAACTGTGACAGCCCTGCTCAAGCAAAGACAACTGTGACGGCTGGGCCATCTGAGTAGGTTGGAAGACGGACGCATACCCAAGGACATGCTATATGGGGAGCTTTCAGAGTGAACAAGAACAACAGGACGTCCCAAGCTTCGCTATAAAGACACATGGAAGCGAGATATGAAGGAATTTGGAATTGATCCTGACCAATGGGAAATCTTGGCAAATGATCATAACAAGTGGCACCATCATCTCCATCAGGGTATCAAAGACCATGACAGGAGCTGGCCCCTACAGCTTGAAGAGAAAAGAGCCCATAGGAAGCAAGCAGCTCTCAACCGAGATAGATACATTTGTAATAACTGCCAAAGATCATGCAAATCTCGGATTGGACTATTCAGTCACTTGCGACATTGCAAACCATCTACATCATAGGCTGCAATCCCCACCGTCGCTTGCAGACGAAAGGATACCAACTTGCTGAAAAGCTTGGGGAGGAAACCAGCAACCAAAGAGGTGGTAGCTGGATGTTCTCAGCCCATGCTAAAGCTTGATCAGATCAGTATCTGTCTCTCAAACCTGTGAGGAACACAAAAGCCACTCTTGATCAAAAGAAACGTCTTTCTTCCCAGTTCTTCCTTGACATTTGTGCTGCAGTGTCCCTCTTTATCCTTTAATCGACTAATATTTATTCTAGGAACATAGGAAATACATAAGAATGGCCATACAGGGTCAGACCAAAGGTCCATCTAGCCCAGTATCCTGTCTTCCGACAGTGAACAGTGGCAGGTGCCCCAGGGGGAATGAACAGAACAGGTAATCACCAAGTGATTCATTCCTTGTCGCCCATTCCCAGCTTCTGGCAAACAGAGGCTCGGGACACCACCCCTGCCCATCCTGGCTAATAGCCATTGATGGACCCACCCTCCATGAATTTATCTAGTTCTTTTTTGAATTGACATAGTATTGTCCACATAGTACAGTATTCTTGCCTCAAGCGGTGACCTACAGCAGATATTTCATAGGAAAGGAAAGTGAAAATCCTCAAGATCTACCCAATTGTGCAATATTTGGGGGGCGGGGTCTCTCCAGATCCCAGTTAGTGCTCATTTAACACTCCAGAGCAGGAGGCCTGAGAAGCCTACTATCAGAGCTTTGAACAAGGCCGATAATTAGCTATTTTGTTGACAATTCATTGACACTCCTTTATGACATTAGCAGTGCAAAGGTCGGAGATGGAACAGACACATTCAGTTATCATGCCTGTTCCCTGCCACCTAGTCAGAATCCCTCCAGAGCTCTGTCCAGTCCATTTCCAAGGCACCCAGAGAAGGAGCTCTCACCACCTCCCTTGGAAGAGCCTCTTCCTAGTAGGAAGCTTTTACTGACAGTCAGCCTACATTTGAGTTTCCTTCAGTTATTCCTGATTGTCCAATGGCCCTTCCCCCATTAACCAGAACAGCTCCTCTCCTTCCATGGGATTTATAGCACTTCCCTGTCACCATCATTCCTCTCTGCATTCAGGTTCACACAAAGTCCCATCTCTTCTCCTTTAGTGTTTCTAAAGTCCACTCAGCAGGGCACAACCCTCCTCATCTTGCGCCCCCAGCAACCTCCCTCCTTAAGGCTACCACGCTGTACCACTACTCATCTCTACAATGGTGCTAGTTACTCCCATTTCAGGCCTAATTAATCAAACCCAAAGAAAACACAACTGCGACATGACTGACCAGCACTCTTTGTAAATACAAGAGGATGCCAGCTAGCCATGCCCCAAGTATCTGAACCACCTTGAGCCACTAGCTTCTCCTTTTCCAAGTACTCCCATTATCCAAATGGCTGTGGAGCTGCTCAAGCTGTTTGAATAATCAGGATGCTAAAGCGGTTTCCTCTTTCCTCGCTATTTTCTGCTATCTACCCCAACCCCTTATTACTGCTTCATCACGTGGGGTATTTTGTTTGCTTGGTTCTCTGTAGAGCAAAAGATCCCAGGGTAGGACCCTTGTCTTCTTACTGGTCTGCAAAATACCAAACACACCTGTGCTGGTAGATAAATATTAACTAATCCTGATATGGTAGTTGTGTGTCGCCTCGTAGTCAGGCACTACAGATTTCATATTTTAACCTGACCTCAGTGCTATCCTCATTATTGATTCCTATTCTATAAGGTTTATTTCCACTTACAGCTCTCTGATTGATACTCAGTTGTAAGTAAAAAAGAATGGTTCCTTTACCAGGGCTGGCAGGGAAGGCCGAGGCAGAACTGCACTGACTTGGATAACTTATTTCCCTGTCTGGCTCTCCTCTGTTACAGAACCTACTTTATTCCATTCAAGGGAGGAATGGGGGGTTTCAGTAGGCACCACGACGAGCATTATTGGCTCCCTAGGTGGAAGCCTCTAAGCTACAAGAATGAATATGCTAGCCCCAAGGTGACTCCACCACATCAGGGAGGCGGCACACTGTACTGCCAATGTGGAAGAGGTTTGCCCTGCTGCGACCACTGGTGTAGGGAAGTCTTTGGTCTTCCACCAAGCGTGGAAACATCTGGCACAAACGTTAAAAGCAACTTGCCTAAAGCCATGCAGCATATCAATGGCAGAGCTGAAAAGAACCCAGAAGTGCTGGTTCAATCCAGAGCTAACTGCACTGTCCCTCCAGAGGTTTTGGGGGAGAATTTCTTTAAGGACAGGTAGGAGTGTCACAGCACTAATCTATCTCATGACACACAGTCTGGTAAGGGCTGAGCCTTGGCTGCCAGTGGGGTTGGGAGAGGAATCCCACGAGAATGAGATCTCCTGTTCCCTAAAAGAGAACACATCTCCTTGCTGCTTTGTGAAGCTAACCCAGGGAGGGCCTGAGGGAATGGTCATGCCATGAGGTTCAGGTGTCTCACACTTCAGTACCAACCACTGAGGGTGGAAACTGCAGCACTCCTCAGAACAGAAAGGGCCGACATTCAGCAACCATTGTATCAAGGAGGAAGCTAACGCCTGCCAGAAACTTACACAACGCAACAAAAAGAACCAAGAGAAAACAAGCAAAGAATCCTGCCTGTGGAAACAGTAAACACCCATTCCCAGTGTTTGCGTGCTGAGGGGAACCGGTAAATACTGACACAGCCTCCCACGGAGCTATTCTTTCAGGCTGAAAGACGTTAAGGGCTTTGCGGTGTCAGGGAGACAGCAGGTCAGACCTGGTGGAAATTGGGGATTTATAAAAAGGAGACCAAGTGAGTCGGGGGGGAAAGGAAACGAAGAACCCAGCAAAAGTCCTGTCTGAAATAAGCCAGAACATACAGTATCGATATCTGCAGCCACAGTACTGTCTCAGGCTGTAAGCTTATTACACCGCACAAGATACTCAGGGTCAGGCCAGGTCAGCACATGTACAGGAGATCTTCAAGAGGAAAGGATTCCGGTAATTCAGTAGATAGCACTCCCCTCTCCCCGTCAATACTGAAGTAGTGCTCAGCCCAGCACTAGGGGGGCACTGTATGCTAGATGAGACATACGCAGGGCCCAATGCTTGTGCTTAAAGATCCCATGGCCCAATGCTTGTGGTTAAAGATCCCGTGGCCCTTTTCATAGAATATGCAAGTTGTGCTGTCCCTGGTGTCTTGGCCAAATTCCACAACTTAAGTGAGAAAAAAAATTGGGTTTGTGCCCTTTTTCTAAGGACAAAGCAGCACTGGTAGGTTTCTTCCCCAGAAGAGGCCACAAGGAGGGGGTGGGGATGGAGAAGAACCTGGTAGTTGGAGAATTACTGAAGTGATGCGCTCAAAAGGACCACGAGAGGGAAATGTGAACAGGGGAGGGGGGAAAGGACTTTTGGTCAGACTGTTTACACCACCGACTGGAGCACAATGAGTCAAAAGCACTTGGGAGGAAGGAAGCCTTTGCCAGGGGTTCAACATTCCCATGGCTTCAAGCAAGGTTCACAGTGCGCATCCCTGGAGGCCGAGTTCTCCCGCAAAACCAGGGGAGCAGAGTTGATATTTCTGGGTTTAAAAATTGAAGATTTTTTTTTAAAGAAGCACAAGGCTAATTACCCGCCTTTGGCAGGTCTCCTGTCATTTGTGTTGGATAAATTATTGTTCCATGTCCTAGTCTGTAGTGTAGCGGTGCTGTGTGCTGTTAAAGCAGTGGCGTTTGGTCCACACAGATATGGCTGCATTTCAGTGCTGGCCGAAGTAATCCTTGTAGTATCATTTGTAGCACTTTAGGATCTATATAAATGCAAAGTACTTTTTTTTTTTTTTTTTTTTTTAAAGCTGGTCTTCAGTATTTAAGGGATTGGTTCCAGCCCTTGGGAATTTTGAGGTACTTCACCTCCATTTCTGTAATGAAGGCAAGAGAATTCTGCAGACTCCCTATCCTGGAGATCTGCACCATTTCAAGGTTAAATATTACAGCGTGACGAGCACTGCTTGGCCCTGATGCAGTTCAGTGTGTCCAATGTCAACTGGTGTGGCGCACCCAGACGCAGCACTCCCCGCAAACCATTGCAGAGCCTTTGCACTCCACAATCTAGCCTTCATTTCCTGCACAGCCGCTCAGAAAAGAGACATAGCAGCAGGTGTATGGCTGGCAGCAGAATGATGCGCACACTTTGTTTCTATTATAAATTTATACACAGTAATAAATTAAGTTACTATTATAAAGTAATATGATCTTATCTTTTGTTTCCAGTGCTTTGGTTGGTACTTTGTGCTCCCGAGGTTTAAGTCCAATGAATGCTTACAGCTGGCTCCATCCTGGCTGAGGATCCACACACACGGCTGCTCAGCAGAGCTGGCTGGAAGGGAGCTTGTGACATCACGAATGGCAGCCATCTCAGCCTCCCACAGCTGGGGAGCAGTCTGCTCCCCCACTCTATCCCAGATCTATGGCTGTGGGTTTCCTGGCCCCAAAGGCAGGAAGCCTGAACATGAATAACTTGTGATCTTTAGGAGAAACCACTGTGGGAAATCGCCCCACTCTAGTCATGATTTTGCACTGGGTATATTTTACAGAACTGTTTCGCAAAATCAAAAATTTAAAGGAGATTAAATATTTCTTCACTTCTACAAAAAATAAGAGACAACCCTGGCCTAATGGCCTCTGCATTCTCCAGTGTCCTAATCTGTATCACCTGATTGGAGCTCCTGCTGGGAAGTGTCACTACAAAAGCTGCTTCCATGAAATAGCAACAAGGATTACTGAGAACTGGCCCAAGCCTTCATTTTAAATATGCTCCAAAACAGGCTGATTTACTATAAGAGTTTTGCTGTAAGCCCACATCTCATCACCACCAAACACAGATTTTACATTAGAATGTCAGTTAGTATGAAAGTTTCATATTTCATATTTTTTTCTTAGAGTTTTTTAGATAGAGTTAGACGTAGCTATTGTGCAAAGTTAAAATATTTTTAAAAACAGGAGATCTTAAAACAGAGTGAACAAAGCAGAGAAACACAGGGGGGCTTTTCCAGAAAGCAATAGCTGCAGATAAGTGGCCCAAATGTGTTGAGGAAGTTGGTGCTAGATGAGCAGAAGGAGTGAGGGAAGAGAAGACGTAGAGAGATAAGGCACAGACAGAAGGGCTGTGAGATCAACTGAATCATGTCTCGGAACTACATTAAAGTGAATGGTATGATCAGGTTAAAAATCATATTTAAAAATAAATGAGTCTCCCTTGTGTTACCAGCCAGAGATCATTGAGACAAACAATTATCAATTCTCATCATTGGTACTAGAGCAGCACCAGCAGACCCAACCAAAATCAGGGCCCCACAGTTCTATGCACTGTGCAGAAGATACGTAATAATAAAGGCTACAGTTTTGTCACCAATATTTTTAGTAAAAAGAACAGGAAGACTTGTGGCACCTTAGAGACTAACCAATTTATTTGAGCATAAGCTTTCGTGAGCTACAGCTCACTTCATAGTGAAAATCATGGACAGGTCACGGGCAATAAAGAAAAATTCACTAGCCGTGACCTGTCCATGACTTTTACTAAAAATATCTGTGACAAAATGATCCACTGATCCCCACACCACCTGCAGCGGAACAGCTGAGCAGCGGCTGGAAGCTGTGGGGCCACCACCGCCTGCAGCAGCTGGGGGCTGCGGGGAAACCCTGTCGCCTGCAGTTCTGGGGATCCTGCGCTGCCCACAGGGGCTGAGAGCTCGGGGGTTCCCCGCTGCCCGCAGTGGCTGGGAGCTGCAGGGATCTTCTGCTGGAGCTGTGGGCGGCCAGGAGCTCGGGGCTTCCCCCACTGCCCACAGGAGTAACCCCCGCCACCCATGGGAGCTGCGGGGTTCCCCCACAACCCACAGCACCAGGGCACCCACCACCCGTGGCAGCGGTGATCTTCAGGGGTTCCCCCACTGCCTCTGGCAGCCTCCAGAGCTCCTGGCCCCAGCGGGCGGTGGGGGACCCTGCAGTTCCCAACCACCGCAGGCTGAAGTCATGGAGGTCAGTGGAAGTCACGGATTCCGTAATAAGTGTAATAACTTAGTCATAAGTGACAGTCCCCACCCCAAAGAACTTACAAGCTAAACAGGCAAGACAGAAAAGGATTTTGGGGGGGGGGGGGGGAGTGAACGTGACTTCCCCCAGATAGCACAGCAAGTCAGTCGCGACAACAGAACGCAGGTTTCCTGAGTTCCAATCTAGTGCCTTATACATGGGACAATGATGTCTCTTTATGCTGTTTGTTTACTTCCAGCATGTCACCCATTTTGGATAATTGAAATGTACCACCCAGTTTCCCTTTCAGGGTTCGCATGCCCTAGAACACGGATGTAATGTTTGGGTTGCAAATGCAGCAGGGATACGTTTGACAAGAGGCTTTGCCTTGGTGGTTTTTGCATTTTTTTAATTAAAGGGATCGTGGTAGCGTGGCTACTAGTCTCAGCTTTTGTAAAAGCTCATTTGTACCAAAACCTAAACTTGGGGGACAAATCTGATCTGACAGCAGGCCATGAAAACCCAGGGAGGATCATATTGAACTGAATTATGGAATTACTGTCACCCATTAGATTCTTCAATTCCGATCACAGCCTATTTTAGATTCTTTCATTTCCAAAATTGGTACTGAACGGACCATATGGATGGAAACAAAAAGGCCAGATACAGGGCACATTTATTGTCTATTGCATATATTCTTAAATATACAGTGCAAGAATATGTACAGTATGTGCCAGTACTATTTCTGCACTTTTGTTTTAAATATTGTTTTAGTTTTCTACACACAGGGCTTTAGTTTCAATGCTATTTTGAAGAGGTCATTCATTACCTGTAAGGAAAGGATCGAACTTCACTCAGCAGATGGAAGAGGGAGCATTATGATGCCATGAAAGATTTAGACTGGGGTTCGCAACGAGGCCAGAGGGAGTTGGGTGCCAAACTTTCCGACCACGTCTACATTAGAAAGGGTTTGCTGGCATAGCTATAGTGGCAAATCCTCCTATAGTGGAGAGACAGCTTATACCAGAAAGAGTTCTTCTGCCAGCATAGCTTATACCAGTTCCCCAAGCAAAATAAGGTATACTGGGGAAAGGGCCTTTTCAACAGGATAAATACTTCTACACTAGGACTAGCCTACCTTGCTATGCTACCAAGCAAAACTTTTAAGTGCAGATGACCAGGTCTCACTGACTTTCAAGAACTTAAAATCTAAGCCAGATGCTCTCAAAGTGCCGAGTTACATAGTCATGGAGTTGTGGAGTCACTACAGCCCTGGACGAGATAAACGGGGCAGGTGACACCTCTCAGAGTTATTGTTCCAGATTCTGCAGCCACAGGCAGATGACATTACATCAAGTTTACACTTGGGTCATATTTTTTCCATAACCCTCAGGAGTGGACAATTTTTTAAATGACTCGTCAGAGTCTGGAGCACAATTCTACTGCACCAGGGTGAATTCCACAACAAATTCAGTGACCATGGAATTGCAGATTACACAGGGCCCTGCACAGAGCTACCGTGACTACTAAATAAGTATGAACCCTTGTGATGTATAAATATAAACCATGGTTAAAGATGACCACATCTCCTATTTCCTTTTTATTATTTGTATTAGGTAGTCTGGGTCCCACTCTGCCAGGCTCTGTACAGACATATAGACAAAAATGATCCCTGCCCCAAAAGCTGACAATCTAGAGACAAAACGCAACTGGTGGGTGAAACAAGCCAGCAAGGAGGCAGGATGAAGTTACAATTATACAAACTTGTGCACCAGCTGTAAGTATTTTGTGTGCGTAGTTTTGAGTAGCAGCAGTAGTCTCCGCTCAGCTGTCTAGAATTGCTTACAAGCTCATTCTAAAGCAAGCGTGCAGAGAGGGCCTTCGGCCATTAGAAACCCACACAAATAGGCAGTAAGGTGGCACACGTCTGTCTCTAGCGTTCTCCCCCTCTCCTCCACAAATCGGCTTCAGGCTGGGTTTCGAATTTCCTCTTTCAGACCCTTTTGTTTCCGCCTCTTCTCCACCTGATCCTCGGGCCTACGTTTCTAGCTCCCCTTTTGATCCCACTCTCCCCACATTCTTAGGGTGACAAAGAAAGAAGGTTCATGCACTTCCAAGGTCCTCCCTATTTTCTCCATTTACCCCATCCAGGCCCCGCAAGCGAGTCCCCTCCCTCAGAGAGGATGGATGGATTTAGCTACTGTTGCTGTTCTGTCAGAGAGACAGAGGAAGTCCTAAACAGGACATAAGAGGTAAGTATCCTTCCCGTAGGGGCAGAGTGCTTTACCAGGCCTTGCCAGCACAGGAAGTGAGGGACCCAGCTCAGTCCACAAGATCTGCCACTATACTCTTCTGCTTGGGTGCCCTGGGCCCTCTCCCCCTCAGCTCTTCACTCCCCATTCTGTTAGTCACCACTTATTCCCCATCTCCTCTCTGTCCCAAGTATAAAGCCCACAAAGGAATTTTCCTTTAAAGGATTTTACACCCAGGACAACATAAGAAATTACTGGGAGTATTAACAGCCACCAAGGCTTTATCAACACACACATTTACCAGGTTAGGCTGCTCTGAGAGACACCTTCATTCCAGTCTGTCCTACAAACATGTTTCCTCATGGTCTGCAAAAAGTGAGATGATAATTTTTTTTTTTAAATAAATTGTGATTACTATATCGTCCCTCTCTCCGGATTTCCCAGTAGGCCCCATCCTTTGAATCTCTCACACTGGGCTCTCAGAGGCAAGGACTGGCTATTTTTGGATCTTGCACAGCAGTGACCATATTGTGAATGCTAAACAAATAATCAACAGATCAAACCCTATACATCTTGCACATCACTCCAACATCCTCCTCAAATGCCCGTCAGAGCAAATGAGTCAACAGTGTGCCCTTGTTGCCAAGAAGGCCATTGGCATTTTGGGATGTATACGTAGGGGCATTGCCAGCAGATCGAGGGACGTGATCGTTCCCCTCTATTCCACATTGGTGAGGCCTCATCTGGAGTACTGTGTCCAGTTTTGGGCCCCACACTACAAGAAGGATGTGGAAAAATTGGAAATAGTCCACCAGAGGGCAACAAAAATGATTAGGGGACTGGAACACATGACTTATGAGGAGAGGCTGAGGGAACTGGGATTGTTTAGTCTGCAGAAGAGAAGAATGAGGGGGGATTTGATAGCTGCTTTCAACTCCCTGAAAGGGGGTTCCAAAGATGATGGATCTAGACTGTTCTCAGTGGTAGCTGATGACAGAACAAGGAGTAATGGTCTCAAGCTGCAGCGGGGGAGGTTTAGGTTGGATATTAGGAAAAACTTTTTCACTAGGAGGGTGGTGAAACACTGGAATGCGTTACCTAGGGAGGTGGTGGAATCTCCTTCCTTAGATATTTTTAAGGTCAGGCTTGACAAAGCCCTGGCTGGGATGATTTAGTTGGGGATTGGTCCTGCTTTGAGCAGGGGGTTGGACTAGATGACCTCCTGAGGTCCCTTCCAACCCTGATATTCTATGATTCTATGAAATGAGCTTTATAGAGTGTTAACAAACCCGGGCTATATGGGTCCCAAGCAGGAGCCAGTTCCAAAGTCAAGTCCCTTCTGCGGAATGTCTCGCCAGTCCCCTCCCATCTAAACTGGTTATATCATGCAGGGAGAGAGGTTGCCATTCAGGTCAATGCATCCCAAACCACTTAGGGCATTCACAGCTTAACACAGCACTTTGATCTCTACTCGGAGGCTTACCGGCACCTAGGACTGAGTCCAGGGCACAATATAATAAGCAAAGCACCACATTCTACAATAGTTTCAGTTTCTGAACAACATCATACAATGCCATTACAGCAATTTAATCGAGGTGACAAGTGCTTGCATAACTGAAGCAAAGCCCATACTGGAAAGGACAAGGTGCACTCTTGTAGCGAAGCAGAGATGGAAAGTTTGCACAGCGATCGATGCATCAGCGGTTGATTTAGCGGGTTTAGTGAAGACCCGCTAAATCGACCACAAATCGCTCTCCCGTCAACTCCTGTACTCCACCGGATCGAGAAGAGTAAGGGGAGTCAATGGAAAAGCGTATCCCATTGACATCGCGCAGTGTGGACCCTACGGTAAGTAGATCTAAGCTACATTGATTTGAGTTACACTATTCACATAACTCAAATTGCGTAGCTTAGATCGAATTTCCCCTGTAGTGTAGACAAGGCCTAAGAGTAACATAGGACCTCACACCACCTAGGGAATTTTGTCACTGACTTCAGCGAGGCCAGAATTTCACTCCCAGATTGCAAAATTCTGAGCAACATCACAGCAACAAAATGATGGTCTCACACTCCATCAAACAGGGACACCAACATAATTTGGACTGAGCCTCAGCCAAGCTCCAACTCATATAGATACTGGGCCAGGTCAGTGGTGATGAAACAGAGCTAGATGCCAGCATACTGACTACACCCCTCCTTACCTTCCCAATGGCCTGATATATATCAGGAACAGGAGGGGATAAAATAGGCCCTTAAGATAACCTCCAGAGAGGGTTCTTAGGGGCAGAGGAACAATTACCAAACACTATCCTGTGGCAACCACAGACAGATAATAGAACTGAGGAGGGGCATACGGAGCCTTTCCTCTCAAACAGGGCTCAGGTCAGTAATGGGCAAGAGCTGTTGCCCAGTCAGATGGCAATTTAGTGGCCTGGGTAAAATGACTTGGTGGATCTCAGTCCAGTCCTGGGGGCAGAGAGGCGAAGGTCTGAGCAGGCCACGGAGACAGGGTTGCCAAATTTGGTTGGACGTATTCCTGGAGGTTTCATCACATGACATCATCTTTAATTTAAGATTAGTCTTTAATTCCTGGGGTCTCCAGGACAGTCCTGGATGGCTGGCAACCCTACACAGAGACCAAGCCACTAGAGCAGTCAGCCCTCCAGCTGGCAGGGCAAGGTAGGGAAGCTACACCTATTATACAGACAGAGAGCATCAGCCTCCAGGCTGACTGAGCCAGCAGTTTTCCTCCATGTGAAGTTTAATGCAAAAAGCCACAAAGCCCCTTTTCTGTTCCTTCACTAGAGCCCGTAACCGAGTCCTGAAGAGATTCAGCTGGTTAACATCATTTCTATTTTTAGCCAGTCTGCCTTTTCATTTGAGGACCATACTGTGTCATTATCTAGTCAGGCCAGAGGGAGGGGGAGGGGCAGACAGGGCATCCCCTCTTTCACTTGGAATCTGTGCTGGGAGAGGAGGGGGAAAAAAAGGCCGTTGTAAATTGCTTAATCCAAACGGAGGGTAAGAGTATTAAGAGGGAATCCATTTGTCCATTTGTCAATAGCAAGTAGAAGAGAGTTCCTGACAAGCATGGTGAGATGGCTACGCCATCCATTTCCTGTTTCTAGCCCTCGTAGTTGTGAAGGGAACCTCCCAAATCTGACCTGATGCAGTGTTGTCTTTCTGAGTCTGCAAACAGCTCCAGGGCCTCCGATGCTGCTCAGATCTTTCCCAAGCACAGAGAGAATTAAGAAATTAACATGAGGCAGAATCCTGTGGGCAGCAGTGAAAGTGACAAAGAATCACAGCACATTCACTCTGTTGTTGCTTGAATAACCAATGAACAGCAGTAAAAGCAGGAACTGAGGAGGACCCAGTGGTGAGCTGGAGCCGGTTCACACCGGTTCTTGTGAACCGGTTGTTAAATTTTGAAGCTGGTTTAGAACCGGTTGTTAAAGGGGTGGGCAAACTCCAGCCTGTCCGGCCCACCTGAGCTCTCAGCTGTGGAGGCTCCCCTGAGAATCCCTTTTTAATTTTTACTCACTCAGCAGCCCAGGTCTTCGGCAGCGGGTCCGTCAGTGCTGCCGAAGACCCGGAGCGAGTGAAGGACCTGCAGCCGAAGTGCCACTGAAGACCCGAAGCGACCGAAGGAACTGGTTCTTCAGCTTTTGCCAGCTCACCACTGGGAGGACCCCTGTCAACCCCAGAAATAAAGGAGGCTGGGAGAGGAATATGGTAGGTAGCGAAGAGGCAACTCCCAGCAAACCACCTCGAGCCACGAGGGGAAGAGGGAAAGGGTAAGCTCCTTCACCCTTTCAAAAGCCAGAAACGGGCAAGGGGAATGCTTCTACTGAACAGAAGCCTGCTAGCCAGAGGCTGATACAAGAGACAGAGGAGGGTCCCAGGAGCTGCTCCCTTCATCATTCTCAGCAGCTGGGGTGACAGGCTTCTTAGCAGGGCATTGCCTCAGGATTTGATGGGTTGGGACACTCCTTTCACAGCTGTTGCTAAATGAAGGCTGTATGTTTCTAGTCATGTGATTCACCAATCTCATCTGTACAGCTGAATAATTTACATAGCCACTAAGGGAAAGGACCTGTCACCTGTGACTAGTGCAAATTGCACCCTGGATTAATCCTCAGGCTACAGGTGTCTAATAAACCCTCCATTAGGCAAGCAGTTTGTACATTTTTGTATTCACTGATGATAAAGATACATAGTTAATTATAGGTCACTGTTAAGTCAATACTCCTTTTAACACCATTAGCTCATCTTCAGCTGACAACTTAATGTCCAGCAGAGAATAAAAAAGCAATGTCATCATTGTAGTTTGCTATTCATTTTCTCATGTCATTTCACTAATGCTGAATAGACTCTCAATATTGTATAGAGCTCAAGCAGCTGCCCATTTGAGGACCATACACACAAGAGCCATCAAGATTTTGTTAGAACTCTAGTCAAAAAATTCTCAGGAAACTAAAATTAACCCGAACTGTGGGATTCTACAGAAATTAGTTTTAAAAAAGGCAAATCAAAGTATGTGATTTACAGAATGTAATTCCGGTGTGTCTGTGGCAGCAGCTGAAAACAGCTCCTTGACCCATTTTCTCTTTCTAAACCGGGGGTCAGCAACCTTTCAGAAGCGATGAGCTGAGTCTTCATTTATTCCCTTTCATTTAAGGTTTCACGTGCCAGTGATACATTTTAACGTTTTTAGAAGGTCTCTCTCTGTAAGTCTATATACTATATAACTAAACTATTGTCGTATGTAAAGTAAACAAGGTTTTCAAAATGTTTAAGAAGCTTCATTTAAAATTAAATTAAAATGCTGGTCTTACACGGCCAGCCCGCTCAGCCCGCTGCCGGCCTGGGGTTCCGTTCACCTAGGCCGGCAGCGGGCTGAGCGGGGCTGGAGGCCGGGACCCCAGCTGGCAAGAGGCCGGCAGGCAGAACCCCAGACCGGCAGTGGGCTGAGCGGGGCCGGCGGCCGGTACCCTGGCTGGCAACGGGCCAGCAGCCAGAACCCCAGACCCCGTCCACCAGCTCCTGCCAGGCAGGTCCCGGCCGCTGGCCCCGCTCAGCCCGCTGCTGGTCTGGGATCCTGGCCCTGCCCACACAGAGTGGGTAGCTACCTTCTCCCTGGTTCTAGCCCATTCTCTTCCTCTCTCTCTGCACTGAGCTGAGGGTGGGAGTGCACCGAGCACAGGGCTGGGGGTGAAGGAGCAGGCTGGAGGTTGGCATGTAGTATCTGGCCAGGAGCTAGAATGAGGGAGGGGACTCAGGGTTCGGGCAGGAGGTTTGGGTGTGGAGTGCTTACCTGGGAAGCTCCCATTTGGTGCGAGGGGTGCAGGTGGGAATGTGGGTGTGTGTGCGCGCAGGAGCTCCCGTTTGGTGCTGAATGTGGGGGGTGCAAGAGTCAGGGCATGGGGTGTGGAAGGGCTGGGGGTGTGTGAGGAGGGTGCAGGAGTCAGGGCAGAGGGCTGGGGGCATGTGTGGGGGTGCTGGAGTCAGGGCTGGGGTCGTGGAGAGGTGCAGGGGTCAGGGCAGAGGGCTGGGGTGTGTGGGCTAGGGTCGTGGGGGTGCTCCCAGCCCCCTGCCCAGAGCGGCTCATGGCAGGGGGCTGGAGGGGATATGCCCTGATTCCACCTCCCTTCCCCACGGCCCCATCCCCATCTCTTCTCTGACTCCGCCTCCTCCCCGGAGCAGAGCAGGCTTCTCCCCCTCTTCTCAAGGGCCATCAGCTGATCGGCATCAGGGAGGGAGAGGAGGAGGGGGAGGAGCCCAGCAGGCTGGGGGAAGAGGTGGGGGAAGGGGGAGCTTGCCTGCCCTGCAGCAGCAGCCAGCAGGACCAAGCTTCTTCACCCTGCCCCCGTGGCACCGGGGGGACGGAGAAGAGCGGGCCAGGGCGGGCAGGATTTTTAATGGCACACTGCTGCTTGCCAGGGTCCCGGCCTGGGTTCAGCAGCGGGCTGAGCGGGGCCGGCGGCTCGGACCCGGCAGGCAGTAGTGTGCCATTAAAAATCGGCTCACGTGCCATCTTTGGCATGCGTGCCATAGGTTGCCGACCCCTAAACCCTCAACCGCTGGGCTTCTCTCTCACCAGGCCCGTGTTAAATATTGTTAAGACTTGCAACACTACCTGCCTTTTAACTATGATCACCCAACTGCAAGAGACAGAGATGAGCTTTGCCTCATTAAATCCAGCTGCTTCCTGGCACCAAACCTCCTTGGTAGGTCAAATTCTGTAGCTACTTGTGCCCTTTGCACAATTCCGTATATGGAAGAGACACTAGAGGGAAAATCCTGCAGAAGGGGGTGGAGCCGATTTGACTTAATAAATCAGAGAAGTTAGAGACTGAAGAGACCTATGACCTCTTCCCCACCCCTCCCGCCCTTTGCCCCCTTCTCTGCAACTTCTCCCAGTCATGTCTCTCCTTTGGTGCATCAAGGCTATAAATTGAATGTCGAAAAAATCACAGGCAAATTTCAGCTTGTGGCCTGTGACACGGGTTCTTCACAGTACCAGGAAACAAAGCCAGGGTCTCCCCAGCTCCCCTCTGGACCTGACTTATCCCTTGGAGGCTGTGCACCGCCGACTGACACCCACGACGGATTTTAGCTCTGTTTTGCAGACTGCAGGACACTGTACGAGAAAAGGGAGCCTCAGGGGACCAACAACTTGGGGCAAGGATTTGCGGCAACAGTGTTCAGCCTCCTCAGAAGTGATGTCGGGCAGCTACGCATTTGGTACAGTGACTCCTGTTGAGAATGGAGACCATGCTCCTCTGCCATTCCTTTCTAGTGCCTCCTGCTAGCCAGAACTGGCACTGCAGTAGCTGAGCAGGTGTTTCGTTGTTCTGGATTTGCCACCATTTTAAAACAAAATGGTAAGGGAGCCTGAGGTAAACCCAGAAGAGCTAGAAATGCTGGAGGGGGTGAGAGGGACCGGTGACATCGTGTGCTTTCTGGTGTAGCCACTTCTCCCCCGACGCCATTCAGACGGGCCAAAGGCACCCAGGCCCATTCCTCACAGGCCCCTCTGCTCTCACGGAGCTCGATGGCAGTCGAGGGCACGCAGTGAGTCATAGGACAGCAGTGATTTCACATGAGGGATTAGTGTAAACAGAACAACGTGTTCTGTAGGTACACTGAAAGCAGACTGCTGTCAGAGAACCAGCGCCTTTCAGCACACTCACTGTCATTTCTTTATCGATTGTGTTATATAAATAAAGTCTGATGGTATCCAAATGCCACCTTTCCAGAGGGGCAAGAGGTTTGCACATCCTGGGTTGTTTGCCTCCCTTCCCCCCCCAAGAAGAATTACCCTATCCCACAAAGTGGGGAAGGGTGAATGTGGCCCCACAGCAGATCGTGGGTGCCCAGAACCAGTCGTGTTATCAAAGACAATAAGCATACAGGGATGGGCAGCGTTATCTACATCCTCTATGGAAGGGGGAAATGGGATTCCCCTGCAACAAGAGAAGGTGACCTGCTACCAGTGCCCGAACTCGTCAGGGCCCTACGCTATGTAAATAGTCTTCACCCTTCAATAAAATGACTCAGCTCTTCCTCCAGTGGAAAGAAGCCCACATCAAAAGATCACCCCACAATGGGACCTTTCTTGCTTAGGAGTGAGTTGATATTTACAGCCCCTAGGTCTGAGCAGAGGCAGTGATGCAGCTGCTTACCACACACGACCTACAGAGTTCAACCCAAGAGGCCTTCAGATTCCATTGCGGCTGGTCCCGTCATTTCTGAACAACAATTTCTGCTTGAAGATATTTTTAAAAATTAAGCCTCCCAAGTCTTATGGGGGCACCTGCAATCCCCCGCCACCATCCTGCACCCCCCACGCATAGTGCCTATGCCCCACCCCACAGCCCGCACCCCCATCTCTTACACTCAGTCTGGGGGTACCTGGCCCTTCCTACCTTCCTCCACATCATTGCGAGATGCTGCCTCCAGCAGCTTGATGCTCTCCGGAAACAGCACTCGCTTCTCCTTGCTGCTGTTCTTCCTCCTCTTTTCTGCTCTCGTCTTCTTGCTCTGGGCCTCCTTTTCAAACTGTGCCCATTTCTTCAGCTGCTGTGTCCGGCGCTTCTGTGCATGCTTCAGCCGCTCCTGGGTGCTCATCCTGGCCACGGCTGGCATCTCCGCCAGCAGCTCCAGGTGCTCCGCCATGGCTGCTGCAGGGAAGGGAATACAGACTGCTCTTCTTCAACGTCTCGGTTCCAGACACAGGAGCCCCAAGGCACTGGGAAGAAAGCCCAGGCGTGTATAGAAGAGAGGTGTGAGGATCCCTGTCTCCAGAGGGCATCACCTGCACCACTTCAAACGGTTTGTCACCAGGCCACAGCCTCAGAGAACATGAATGGTGCAAACTTGTCTTATACCTGGATCCTGGCTGCTTTCTGGGGTTCTGCCACCCCTTCTGGAGATAGAGGGTTCTGCTCCATAACCGCCCCTCTTCTCTGGGTTTCTCCCTGAGTGGTTTGATGGTCTTCCCAGGCCTCAAACACTGAGGGTCTTTCCCATGAATTGGGAGTCAGCAATTTTTCCAGAAAAACTCCCACCATGCAAACCAGCTAATAAGTAAAGTGCATTGTACCGTGGGTGAGAGAGGCTCCCACTCCTACGCCCTCAGCCCAGCAAACGGCCACGCAGGGACGAAGAGCAGCAGCAACAGAATCGTCGTTCATTGGGCTTAGAACTTTTGCAGCCTCTTTCCACCCACACACGGTTTCATAGGAGGCCCAAAGATACCCGTACAATGCTCTCTCGGCTCTGCCTGCGTGGTTTCAAAGGTAAAGGCAGACAATTAAATTAAGAGCCCCGGAGGTATAGCCATCCAGATAGCCACCTTAAAGGTCTGAGTTAGCCAATCAGCTCTGTGTCCACACTGCTCTTTGAGAGCAGACAGAAGCCTTGGGAGGTTAAGTCAGGAAATCTGTCTGTCCCCCAAAGCAGCACTACTGTTCAGTCCTGTATTAAGTCAGTGGGATGCGACCCCACCTGAGCCTTTACACCCCAGCAATTCATAGTACAGAGGAAGGCTGGACGGCTTCTCAGGCACACTCACAGTGGGAATTATTACGAAGTTATTTTGTCTGTCACCAAGTCCATGCTCGGAAGCTAATTACCTGGATAACGTCCTCCCTTTTGCCTCCTGTGTTCATGAAGCCAGGGCCGTGGGGGGCAAGTAAGGGGATAATTTACTGATGACTGTCCTCAGCTGTCCTCATTCCAAGCAGCAATCTCTAAACTGGGCTCCTCCCAGTACCAGGAACCAACAGGTTGTTCCAGAAAGCTGTCTATGGCTGTTGTGTCCTCCCCACAGAGATCGTTCAAAGCTGCCCAATGGAAGAGATAAACACCAGTGAATATTTAGTGCCCATTACCACCAGAAACCAGCAGCCCCGAAGGACCGAGATCAAATATCAAGTGGAAGAAATGGGAGGAAAAGGCAGATCCACACGCCATCTGCGTCACCATATCCACAGCACTGTACAATCCTGTCACAGCGATTGCAGGGAGAAATCCCTTCTGCATTCCTTTCTTCCATGTGGTCTCCAGTCTTTGCCACTTATATTCTTCCAGGTGCTCGGTGAACTTTGAGAACATGGATGCTCATTGTCAGAGGGAGAGTCCCTCACTCCACATCCCCTGGTGCTCTGCAAGTTAACTGCTTCCCTTGGAGCTGCTTGAAAGCCCTCCAAGAGGAAGCGGTGTGTTTGCACTTCCCCTCCCCGGGGTGGACACAAAGGAGAGCTGCACAGGAGCTGGATCTCTAAACCTCGGCTTGCATCCTGGCAGTCAGTGCAAGTGCTCAGGCGGCCTCCCTGGACTAGCTGGCAACTCCTCCCTCCCTGCAGTCAGTCACAGTGACACTTGAAAGCTGGGCTGAGCTTCCTGCTGTCCTCCGTCAAGCACGCCTGGAGCATGGAGCTTCAGGAGTCCTGCAAAGAAAAGAACAAGGGGAAAAAAACGGGGGGGGGGGGGAGGAGTGTTAGGGCACTGCTGAGGGGAGAGAGCCTGCCCCTCCCTACAAGACCCTGACCCCCCTCTGCACCCCACCCGATGCTGTTTTTGCCCTCTGTTAATCCAGGATTAACCTACAATCAAAGTTTAAGCAAATTACCCAGAGCTTTGCCAGTAGCAATTGAAAGCTTCTTTCTCCCTCCCTGAAGCTGCCCGCATAGGCCAACCCTCCAGAGCACACCTTCCTGCCAGCAGCATTCCAACAGACCTGCCAAGGCTTGGAAACTCGCAGCCTCCCCTGCAATCCAGGGTTTTGCTTGGGTAAACTGGCATTCAGAGCACCAAGAGGAAGAAAATAAAAGCTTCCTCTAGGAACACAGTTGCACTGAGTTAGCGGATTACAGAGGCGTCTGACCCCCAAAGGGTGAGCCAGAGACAAGGCCGCTCCATCTCCCAAGCACTTGATTTCATTGTCTCAGACTTTATTTGAAGAACATTCTGCAGTTCAAAGCAGTAACCGTAGCCACCCCACCAGGAAAGCTCCTGTGTAACAGCCTAGCATGGAAACAAACCCTTTCCTTCACCTTGAAGGGTCACTAGTCCCTGCCAACGAGGGACAGATTATTTACTTACCTGAGGACATGAAGTTTCCAGAATTGGCCAAAGCATCTTATTATTGAATCAGAGAAGGGAAGGGAAACTTACTAGGTCTTAAGCGTATCTCTGGGGCCAGTGCAGGACTGCTCCCCGGCTCTCTTAGCACTCCCAGTCTAGCTGTGACCAGCACCACACACTTTGCCCTTCAGAAAGCACAAAACACTCCTAGTCCCTTGGGGGAGGGACTGCCTCTTTGTTCTCTATTTGTACAGCCCCTAGCACAATGAGGGCCTGATCCATGACTGAGGCTCCTTGATGGGGCTCCATGGTAATACACATAATAATGCAAGGTGGGTCAGAATTATTATCCCCATTTTACCAATGAGTAAACTGAGGCACAGAGAGGTGTCCAAGGTCACAGCCAGTCTGTAACAGACCTGGGAATGGAACCCAGGTGTCCCAACTTCTAGTCTTCTACTACAACCACAAGACCACCTTTTCTCCCATACACCACTTCCCATGGGAGAGCACTGTGCACAACCGAAATCACACAGTGGGGCGGTCCCTAATATTCGCCGGCCTTTTTCTAGTGTATTCTTGGTACCAGCCATTCAGGACAGATCAACAGTGAGAGCAGAACCTGAGCTAAACACCACACACTCAGCCAGTCACAGAAACATAGAAACTGCCAAACTGGACAGACCCATGGTCCATCTAGCCCAATAACCCATCTCAGACAGTGGTCAGCACCAGATGCTTCAGAGGAACGTGTAAGAACCCCACAGTAGCAGACGTGGGATAATCTACCCGCTATTAAGTCTCACCCTCGTCTCTCTTAGTTAAACATTGGTTTAAGCCCGGAAGCAGGAGCTGAGCGTGTTGGGACTTGCCCATTTTTCCGGGGGGGCCCCCAATTGGCCGGGGCCCCATTGGCCAAACCATCATGGCTAGCAGTGCAGACAGTATTCCAGATGAGGCCACACCACTGATTTACACCATTGGGCAAGAGACCCAAAAGCGTATGCCGGTAGCTGCATAAAACAGCACCTCTGTTACAACAGACGTACATGCATCTGACGAAGTGGGTATTCACCCACAAAACTTATGCTCCAATACGTCTGTTAGTATATAAGGTGCCACAGGACTCTTCGCCTTTGTTACAACACTAACTCACAAGAACTTCACAGCAGCAGACAGCCAGAATACTGTAGCCACTGGGATTTGTTTCAGAGCAGTTTCAGCTTGCTTCTTGAAGCGATCAGCCTGATCCATGTGCCTGGTGGAAATGTGTGTCTGCACAGTATGACAAGTGGAAAAAAGGGGCTCCCATCACAAACAGGAGGAACTAAATCAGAACAGCTCAGGAGAAATGCCATATATAGCACGACAAACAAGAATTCCTGTGACACCCATAATCTCCCTCTGAAAGCCAAAATCACTACGGAAAAACAAACAGGAATGTGCTTAGTTCGTCCTTAAGGCTCACATTCACCGGGAAGTGGGGGAGAAGGCTGAAGAATTTCACCACAATTCTGAACCTCATTAAACATTTTTAGGTTTAGCTTAAACCTTTGGCACCGAGAGCAGACATATGTTGACAAGGAAAATGCACTAGGCAGATGCAAATTAAAGAGACAAAACCTTAATTTTGCATTAAGGCACATTATATCTTACCACCATGAGAACAAAACCAGGGCTCTCTGCCCTATTTCCTGTGGCACCTAAAACACTGATCCGGGCGGCCAGGAAGCAGGAGAGGCAGTGATACAGCATGTATGGTCCTAACAGAAGATAAAATGCTACTTTTTTCGAAAGACCTTTCTAGACTATGACTGTTGTGGCTAGAATGGTTGCTCTACGTGTAGCACTGTGTAGTGACAGAATGTGCCAGAATCTAATCTCAATTCCACTGATGTAAATCCAAAATAATTTCACAGACATCAGTAGAGTTACTCTACATTTACTCTGGTGGAACTCCTTAAATCAGAATCAGATAGAGGGATCTCACATTTCATATAGCACCTTTCCTTCATAATCAAAAAGGCTGACAAAGGAGGTGCTGTCGTCATCATGAATAGGTCGGAATATGAACAAGAGGCTGCTAGGCAGCTCTCCAACACCACTTTCTACAAGCCATTACCCTCTGATCCCACTGAGGGTTACCAAAAGAAACTACAGCATTTGCTCAAGAAACTCCCTGAAAAAACACAAGAACAAATCCGCACAGACACACCCCTGGAGCCCCGACCTGCGGTATTCTATCTGCTACCCAAGATCCATAAATCTGGAAATCCTGGATGCCCCATCATCTCAGGCGTTGGCACCCTGACAGCAGGATTGTCTGGATATGTAGACTCCCTCCTCAGGCCCTACGCTACCAGCACTCCCAGCTATCTTCGAGACACCACTGACTTCCTGAGGAAACTACAATCCATCGGTGATCTTCCTGAAAACATCATCCTGGCCACTATGGATGTAGAAGCCCTCTACACCAACATTCCACACAAAGATGGACTACAAGCCGTCAGGAACAGTATCCCCGATAATGTCATGGCTAACCTGGTGGCTGAACTTTGTGACTTTGTCCTCACCTATAACTATTTCACATTTGGGGACAATGTATACCTTCAAATCAGCGGCACTGCTATGGGTACCCGCGTGGCCCTACAGTATGCTGACATTTTTATGGCTGACTTAGAAAAACGCTTCCTCAGCTCTCGTCTCCTAATGCCCCTACTCGCGCTACATTGATGACATCCTCATCATCTGGACCCATGGAAAAGAAGCCCTTGAAGAATTCCACCATGATTTCAACAATTTCCATCCCACCATCAACTTCAGCCTGGACCAGTCCACACAAGAGATCCACTTCCTGGACACTACGGTGCTAATAAGCGATGGTCACAAACACCATGCTATACCGGAAACCTACTGACCGCTATTCCTACCTACATGCCTCCAGCTTTCATCCAGACCACACCACACAATCCATTGTCTACAGCCAAGCTCTACGATACAACCCCATTTGCTCCAACCCCTTAGACAGAGACAAACACTTACAAGATCTCTATCAAGCATTCTTACAACTACAATACCCACCTGCGGAAATGAAGAAACAGATTGACAGAGCCAGAAGAGTACCCGGAGTCACCTACTCCAGGACAGGCCCAACAAAGAAAATAACAGAACGCCACTAGTCATCACCTTCAGCCCCCAACTAAAACCTCTCCAACGCATCATCAAGGATCTACAACCTATCCTGAAGGATGATCCATCACTCTCACAGATCTTGGGAGACAGGCCAGTCCTTGCCTACAGACAGCCCCCCAACCTGAAGCAAATACTCACCAGCAACCACACACCACACAACAGAACCACTAACCCAGGAACCTATCCTTGCAGCAAAGCCTGTTGCCAACTGTGCCCACATATCTATTCAGGGGACACCATCATAGGGCCTAATCACATCAGCCACACTATCAGCGACTCTTTCACCTGCACATCTACCAATGTGATACATGCCATCATGTGCCAGCAATGCCCCTCTGCCATGTACATTGGTCAAACTGGACAGTCTCTATGTAAAAGAATAAATGGACACAGATCAGACGTCAAGAATTATAACATTCAAAAACCAACTGGAGAACACTTCAATCTCCCTGGTCACGCAATTACAGACCTAAAAGTGGCAATTCTTCAACAAAAAAAAACTTAAAAAACAGACTCCAACGAGAGACTGCTGAATTGGAATTAATTTGCAAACTGGATACAATTAACTTAGGCTTGAATAGAGACTGGGAGTGGATGGGTCATTACACAAAATAAAACTATTTCCCCATGTTTATCCCCCCCCCACCCCGCACTGTTCCTCAGACGTTCTTGTCAACTGCTGGAAATGGTCCACCTTGATTATCACTACAAAAGGTTCCCCTCCCCCTGCTCTCCCGCTGGTAATAGCTCACCTTAAGTGATCACTCTGGTTACAGTGTGTATGGTAACACCCATTGTTTCATGTTCTCTATGTATATAAATCACCCCTCTGTATTTTCCACTGAATGCATCCGATGAAGTGAGCTGTAGCTCACGAAAGCTTATGCTCAAAGAAATTAGTTAGTCTCTAAGGTGCCACAAGTACTCCTTTTCTTTTTGCGAATATAGACTAACACGGCTGCTACTCTGAAACCTTTCCTTCAGAAGCATCTCAAAGATTTTTACCATGTATACAGAAGTTATTTTGTCCAACACTGAAATACAGCCACCTCTGAGATTAAATGCAGCAGCTGTTTAACAGCAGCCGAATGATACACAACAGTTTAGGAGTGGAGTGTCCGTTAAAACCACAGTGGAGGAAGCCGGGGGCGGGGGAGGAAGGAGAGGCAGGCAGAATGTAACTTCCAAATTGGAAGGTGCCCAGCTGCGAGCAAGTAGCAGCTGGGTCCTTGTCAGCACTCCTAACACTATGCTGAGGTGTTCGTTCAATCCTGACTCAGAAGAATGTTGAATCACCGACACCCTTTTCCTGCAGCACCTGGATGTCTTCTCTAACCAGTGAGCAAAACAGGCTTAGTTTAGGAGCAGGGATGCCGGAACAGGGCGGGCCAGGGAGCATGACTCCCACCTTTTCTAGGCCATAAGGACAAGTGACAGGGGTGGGGGCGCAGAGGGGAGCAAGCGGGGGGTGAGGTCTTGGAGGGAAAGAGGTGGCACAGGAACAGGGCCTTGGGGGAAGAGACGGTGCGAGGGCAGGAGCATGGGGAGAAGGGGCAGTGTGGGGGCACAGCATCGGGGGGGGGGGCAAGGCCATGGTTTGGGCGCCTGTGGCCCCCACACTTTTAGGGCACTTCCGCCACTCCTTTAGGAGATGGATGAGATCACAGCCTGATGGAGCAAACAGCATATTCCTGAAGACTATGGAGAGTTCCATGAAAACCTGCTCTCCAGTCAAAGGGCAAATACACAGGATTGCTGGATTATTTCATATATTTAAGAGATCTGATCCCCATTGTTCGGTTGTTTAATAAGATTAACTGCCACGGGACAATTTTTTAAACTGGGGACTCAGAGTATGGATTGGTCATGGCAAACTATGATTTTGCATATATTAAAACAGTGGCACCCTCAGCTCACAAAAAGAATGAGAGGTACTTGTGGTATTCCTCGTTCTTTTTGCTGATACAGACTAACACGGCTACCACTCTGAAACCTCAGCTCACAGGCATTCCTGCATGCTTGTACTGTTTTCACCTTCGGACAACCTGTTTTGCTGTCTCCTGTTGTTCTATTTATGTCAATTGTAAACTCCTCTGGGCAGGGATTCCACCTTGTGATTTCCTTGTTTTGTAAAGCAACGCTCACAATTACAGTGTCAGTCATAAATAATAGTAAGGCTAAAGTTAGCAAAAACAAGGAACAGCACAAAAGATTTCCCCCAGACGGCTCTATTAATGTACCTCGGTCATTTCTTACAACACTGCAGAGTTATTGCAGTCCTGCACAACCACACAGACTTGCCAGAGTACCTCAATCCAGCCCCACCTAATATTCCAATCCTGGGAGCTCCAGGCCTCTGCCAAAGCCCTCCTGACACAACTGGGTCAAGCAAATTGGGGAAATCCTGCCAAACCTTTCAATTGCCTCCAACCCCAAAAGCCAAGATTCAATGCATCACTTTCTTTCCCCACACCTGACCCAAACTGCTAGCCAGACCTGCTGACTGGGGAGGAGACAGCATTCAGTCAGGGAAAGAGAAGCAGGTGATGTGTTTTGTGGAAGGAGTTATGGGAATGGTGGATAGCTGAAAAACAAGGAGTGGACACTGGGAAGTCTGCTGCACGCCCCTGCCAGGAGCAGGGCTTTGATGAAGTAGGAGAGTCTGTTTTCCGGCCAGCTCAGTCTCCCTACTGTAGAAACTTTCAGTCAGGGGGTGGGGGAATCTTTCATTCTACACTGGGACAAACAAAAAAACCCATATTTTTCACAGGAAGAAAAATTCTGAAAAATTCCAGAGAACAAATGCAAAATTTTTCAGCCTGGCCCCAGCTGCCCAACTCCCCTGGCTGCTGCCTCCTGGGGTTGCCCGCTCAGAAAAGGTTCCATCAGAACATTTTTGACCAGCTTTGGTAGGAGATACTTTAATTCCCTAAAGCGCTCAAGGTATTACCACTGACCTCTTAGTCAGCACAAAGCAGCTCATTGCCACACCACGTGGCCCTGGGGCCGGGGCACTTGCATTTCTACCTGTTCTTACTGAGGGGTCAGCACCTGGACCCAGGGTTATACCAATAAAATAAAAACCAGCAGGATCTTATTAAAGGGGAAAAGGCAAAATGCCACATTTATTGTGAATACAGAAAGAATCATAGTAAGCAGTTAGTTATAGCTATAACATTCCATTCAATCTCATCTTTATTCACACATTCATTCATACACACACACACACACACACACACACATGCACAGGTTCTGCAGGTTGTTATCATAGTTACTAGCCTTACTGTTGCTTGTGCCAGGCCACTGGCCAGGTGGCCTGGACACGAGGAGGGAGCTGGGCCTTGTCAGATGCACATCTGACACTCCTGGAAGTTGGTTTGCAGAATCAGACCCCAAAGTTCTCAGTTTCTAGAGTCCATTTTTATAGGAATTTCTTCCTATGCCAGTCTATGGGAATTGCTTCATCATGCTGTTGCTGAATCAATCAGCAGATGGCACATTCCTGACGGCTCCGTGTTGTTCTTCAGTTCGCCCATCCTTGAGGTTGTTGGGTAGATTCCAGTCTGCCTTCTGGTTGTTTCCACTTGACGCCTTCTTCGGCTGATGGACTCTGGATTCTTAGGCTGGCACCTCCCTGATCATTCATTTATTATCCACAGCAACCATCCATCCACATACATCCTCTATCTCTATTTTAATCACAATTGTTAACAAAGCGAGATAAATACAACAAAAGGGCGGGGAGTCTCTGTGTGCTGTTTCTGTTGTTACAAAGTATCGCTTTGAGTCTCTCCCTGTGTGAGTAGTTGTTATAAAGTATTGCTTTGAGAACAGACTCTGTCTTAGGATGCCTTCTCTAATTGCCTTCTATGACGAGATAACTGGCTCTGTGGATGAGGGGAAAGCAGTGGACGTGTTGTTCCTTGACTTTAGCAAAGCTTTTGACACGGTCTCCCACAGTATTCTTGCCAGTAAGTTAAAGAAGTATGGGCTGCATGAATGGACGATAAGGTGGATAGAAAGCTGGCTAGATTGTCGGGCTCAACGGGTAGTGATCAATGGCTCCATGTCTAGTTGGCAGCCGGTATCAAGTGGAGTGCCCCAAGGGTCGGCACTCGGGCCGGTTTTGTTCAATATCTTCATTAATGATCTGGAGGATGGCATGGATTGCACCCTCAGCAAGTTTGCAGACGACATTAAACTGGGAGGAGAGGTAGATATGTTGGAGGGTAGGGATAGGATACAGAGGGCCCTAGACAAATTAGAGGATTGGGCCAAAAGAAATCTGATGAGGTTCAACAAGGACAAGTGCAGAGTCCTGCACTTAGGACGGAAGAATCCCATGCACCGCTACAGACTAGGGACTGAATGGCTAGGCAGCAGTTCTGCAGAAAAGGACCTAGGGGTTACAGTGGATGAGAAGCTGGATAGGAGTCAACAGTGTGCCCTTGTTGCCAAGAAGGCCAATGGCATTTTGGGATGTATAAGTAGGGGCACTGCCAGCAGATCAAGGGACGTGATCGTTCCCCTCTATTGCACATTGGTGAGGCCTCATCTGGAGAACTGTGTCCAGTTTTGGGCCCCACACTACAAGAAGGATGTGGAAAAATTGGAAAACATCCAGCGGAGGGCAACAAAAATGATTAGGGGACTGGAACACATGACTCATGAGGAGAGGCTGAGGGAACTGGGATTGTTTAGTCTGCGGAAGAGAAGAATGAGGGGGGATTTGATAGCTGCTTTCAACTACCTGAAAGGGGGTTTCAAAGAGGATGGATCTAGGCTGTTCTCAGTGGTAGCAGATGACAGAACGAGGACTAATGGTCTCAAGTTGCAGTGGGGGAGGTTAGGTTGGATATTAGGAAAAACTTTTTCACTAGGAGGGCGATGAAACACTGGAATGGGTTCCCTAGGGAGGTGGTGGAATCTCCTTCCTTAGATATTTTTAAGGTCAGGCTTGACAAAGCCCTGGCTGGGATGATTTAGTTGGGGATTGGTCCTGCTTTGAGCAGGGGGTTGGACTAGATGACCTCCTGAGGTCCCTTCCAACCCTGATATTCTATGCTTCTATGTACTAACACAATTAGCAGCTTGCAAGTTTCACACTCAGAGGGAGAAACAGTAAAAACAAGAGACCAAAAACCAAGAGACCTCTTAATTAGTAATACCCTGGAATTTAAACTATGGGGAATCAAACTCATTTGTGATTTTAATTCAGAACTTCTTTAATATGATCCAACATAACACCAGGAGTCCCCATAGCTGCAGGTACACACTGAGCAGGCAGCAGTGCCAGTTCCTTGTATCCCGGTCAGACCGCCAGGTGTACCGATTTCTGGGATGGTTTCATGCGGTGGGTAAACATTCGCTAAGACCAAATTCATTTCACTTGTGGCCAAAGTGTCTTTATCTTTAAGACTGTGTGTACAAATGCAGCAAGAGCAATATTGCATGAACTGCGGTCGTGCCTGCCTGCCTCCGTAAAGAGCTGGGTTCTATTTGCAATTCTGCCACTGACTCACTGCGTAATTTTGGTCACCTAACCTCCCCATCTGTGAGATGGGAATAATGCCACTCACCTACCTCTGTAGAATGGTTTGAGATCTACAGATGGGAAGTGCAAAATAGTTGAGCCATATGAGCGGCTGCTGAAATGTGCAGACCCAGGAATGTTTTCAGCTAAAGGCTTCCTAACAGCAGCAAGAGCTTCAAGCATTCAGCACCAGGCTGAGGGACTGGGGCGAGGGTGGGAGGAGAAGTCTGTGAACTTAAGGGGTTCCACAGACATCAGAAATTTTCCCAAACTTTCACTCTTGAGGACAGCTTTTCCTCTTGACACTCCAGACAATAACATGGCTCTGCCCGTACCCAGGTCAGGGAACCACCACAGGGCCTAACACCTGGTAAATCTGCAGCAGAAGAAAAGCAGCAGCAATTGCCAATATCATTGTTCAATTTTAAGCAGAAGCCAAAAGTTTGGTTCTGGTCTGCAGGAGGGGAGGGAACACCACACTTCCAGCAACAAACGAGGTGTCAGCAGCAAGAAAGGAGTGTCTGGTGCTCCAAGAGACTAAAACCGATTCAAAACCACTCAGAGGGTTTAACTCTTGCCCATGGAAAACAAGAGATTTGGGGGAAACAGGAGATAGCCAGCTTAGACTTTTCAGGCTACGTGCCTCACACCTGAGGCTGGCAGGAACCAAAAGTGCAGCAGAAACAGTGTGCTAAGCTAAGTGAGGGGGAATGCCATGAGATGCCCCACAGGTCTTACGCATGAGTAGTGGAGATGAGTTCCAATATGACTCACATTCAGTCCTACCAAGTCAAAGAAACTCAGCACAATGCAGGGCCTCGAAAGAGGGGAACAGAAATCCTGAGGACCTTTCTGGTTGGGATGGTTTTCCTTCCCATGGTGGAACAAGGCTACAGAGCTAAATACTCCAGCAGAAAACATTTTTTATAAGATCTCATATAACATTACTAAAGGGTCTGCATTATGTGCAAGCCACAGACTAAGGCCAGGTCTATACTCAGAAGCTTACAGCGACATAGCCGTACTGAGACATCTGTGCCACTGTCAGAGTGCCCGTGTGTCGCGTTATGCTGACGGGAGAGAGTGCTCCTGTCGACATAACAAAGCCAGATCAATGAGCGGCACTAGCTATGTCAGCAGGAGAGCGCCTCCCACCGACATAGCGCTGTGCACACAAGCACTTATGCCGGCAAAACTTATGTCGCTCGGGGAGTGGTTTTTTCCACACCTCTGAGCAACAAAAGTTTTGTCACCATAAGTGCTAGTGTAGACATGGCCTAACACAAACCTGGTCTCTGGACAGCTGAATCACCTTTCCGAGTCTTTGGCAACCATACAGCCTCCAGCCTTCACCACTGATTTACATACGCCAACTACTAAACTATTGAGGACCAAATAAATCCAGTCATTTCTTAGGACTGTTCCAACCCAAGGCTTTAGTGACACTAGGGGGTCACAAGTACCAGTGGACCAACACCCTTTGTGAGAGACCACACTGCTCTTGTGAGAGCTTGACCTAGCCCAAGAATGACATTAGGAAAATCTCCCTGTCGCGGCAGATTAATCAGTTGTCTGAGATGCACAAGAAGTGAATTTGTCAAACCCCAAAAAGTAAACCACAGGCTTCTTAAACATAATTTCTTTACCCAAATGGACAACACAAAAATTCATTATTCCCAGGAAGGCTACAAACAATAACCCACACTCAGGATGTCTTGCCCCCCCACTACCACCACACACACCACCCGTGACAAAAGAGAATTCTAAATTCACCCATCTCTGGCCTCCAAGAGCACTTGTCTAACAGAGCTCTAACTGTTTCCACTGAATTCAGTGGCCAAACCAAAAAGGACTAGGAATGTCTAACTCTGTGTTCATTCCCCTGCATGGACTCCAGGACATACTTTCTAGAATTAGCCTTGGAAAACTAAAATAGTCTCTGAAATGTCTAAACCAAACAATTGCAACAACTGCTGCTTAAGACATCACCGTACAGTGGCAGGTCTATAGCCAGCTGTTGGTTAGAGGAGAGGACTTGGACCTGTCATGTGGCTGGCTGAGATGATCCCATGAGGAACCACTTTTCATCACGGATTTTAAGCCTGGGACATTTACGAGCAGCTGCCTGTGTTAAAGCATCAGAGCCTTTGGTGGGTTGGACACTGTTATAAGGATTAATCAGGGCTCTGAAGGGAAAGTGATCTGAGGCCAGCACTGCAGCATACGAATCGCTGTCCTTCACTACCATACCACGTACCATCTGATCATCATCAAATTTCCAAGTACTTGTGGGGAAACAAATGTACAAGGCATGGCTCCCCAGATCCAAACTGTAGGAGGTGCGTATTAAGTAGTCTGGAAACAAGAGTCACAGACCACATCAGTACCTGGGCAGCAAAGAAATCTGCTTAACAAAGGAGATGCTTCCCTTTTTGCAGTTTCTGGGGAAAGATACCTTCTCTTCACAGTTCTCATCAACACAGCTCTTTTGCAAACAACATTTTAGTTATATTTTGTATTAAATAAGAGTGTTTTTGAGGCAGTATTCCCTCAGAACACTTCAATTCCCATAGCACTGGTGACACTGTCCCTGGATAGCTGACGATGGGCACTTTACTGCCAGAAAAATAACAACACATTGGGCTTCCACAGGGATCTGTTCTGTGTCTGCTGTTATTTAATATCTTTATTAATTACCTGGATGTAGAAACAGAAAGCATACTGATCACATTTACAGATGACACAAAGCTGGGGCGGGGGGAGGTTACAAACTCTTCGGAGGATAAAGTTCAAATTCAAAGAGTTCTTGATAAATTGGAGAACTGGGCTACACAAAAAAATGAAATTCAGCAAAGACAAATGTAAGGTGCTACACTTAGGGAAGAAAAACCAAATGCACAAATACAGAATGGGGGATAACTGGCTTAGCAGCAGCACTGCTGAGAAGGATCTGGGCGCTGTGGTGGATCACAACCTCAACATGAGTCGTCAATGTGATGCTGTTGGAAAAAAACCAAATGCAATTCTGGGTTGCATTAACAGAGGCACAGCATGCAAGTCACAGGAGGTGACGGTACCGCTCTACTTGGCACTGGTTAGGCCTCAGTTGGAGTTCTATGTCCAATTTTGGTCACCGCCATATAGAAAGGATGTAGAGAAACTGGAAAGGATCCAGAGGTGAGACACAAAGATGATCAAAGGGCTGGAACGCAAGCCAGATGAGCAAAGGCTGAAGGAACTGGGTATGTTTAGTTTGGAAGAGAAGAGATTGCGGGGGGGACATGATAGTGGTCTTCAAATACTTGAACGGCTGCCATAAAAAGATGGAGAAAAGTTGTTCTCTCTTGCCACAGGGGGCAGGACAAGAGGCCGTGGGTTCGAACTCCAGCACAGCAGATTTAGATGAAATCTCAGGAAAAACGTCCTAACTGTAAGAACACTAGGAGAATGGAACAAACTGTCAAGGGAGGTCATGGAAGCTCCTTCACTGGAGGTTTTCAAAAGGAGGCTCACTAGCCATCTGTCTTAGATGGTTTAGAGACAACAAATCCTGCATCTTGGCAGGGGTTAGACTAGATGACCCTTGCACTCCCTTCTAACACCATGGTTCTCTGATTCTAAGATAGAGAGAAGAACTGAGTGATTGGTCCTGAAGCTATTGGTTTATAAGAAGAGATTTATAAGAGCTGAATCTGTTTAGCTTGGCTAAGTGAGGACAAACGTTTACAAATTTTTGAAGGGTGCAAACATCAAGTAGAAAGAATTATTTACAGTGCCGCCCAAGGAGGGAGAAAGTTAAGCTTCGAATTTCTCAATTTAGGACAGACACCAAGAAGTGTTTCCTGACAGCAACGTGGATAAAAATCAATTATTTAAAATGAATAGATAAATCAGAATTATTTTGTTTAAATTGATTTTTAATTATTTAAATTATACCTTTTTTTAAAAAAAACTTGTTTATAATGAAATCTGAGTTTAATAAAAAATATGTTAAAACCCAAACTTCTTATAATTTAGTTGTAAATGTGGAACATGTTTTGATAAAAGAAGTTTATGTAAACAAAACATTTAAGGTTATTTTGTTTAATAAAAATAAATTTTACATGCTGTTTTGTGTGTTTAATTAAATTCCAGTTACCATCCTAATGCAGCTTGACACAAATCATAAGCAAAAAGTTAATTATATAATAAATAAGCAACATATCATTTACCATTTTCTAACATACTAAAGGTATACAATTAATAAGAATCTGACAATATTAAGCTATATAATTGCTTAACAAATGTATGTATAGCGTACCCTCCTAGGTGGCAAAACAATATACCAAATTAGTGTAAAGGCTTTACTGAGTTGTAAATCAATTTAATAGCTATATCAACCAATGAGAATGCATCTTTCTTTAGAAAATAACTGAAGTACAAATGGAAAAATTGATTAAAATTGATTATTTAAATCGAGACTTTCCACTTGGTGGTTTAAATGCCTGGATTTAAATCAATCCACCCTGCCTAACAATGAAATCTAGAGACTGTAAAATAGTCTCCTAAGGGAAGTGATGGAAACCTCAGCTGAAAGTGACCTGAGCAAGGCATTAGAGCATATACTTTTGGAAACGGTCCCCACCCAGAAAGAGGTATGAACTCCAGGGGACCACTAACCCTTTCCATCTCTTATTTCTGTGACTTCATGCAAGGTCTCTTTGTGCACTGAGCCCTGAAAGGCTGAGGACCCCACTCCAGCTCGGCAAAAGCAATCAGGCAGCCCAGACAAATGCAGGCAGACAACCAAAGAGCAAGGTTAAGGAGAACTGTGCTGCTGTTCCTTTGAACGTCCCACTACCGGAAGCATAGAGCACAATATTTTACCTCCATGCAGATGCCCTTCTCTGTCCTGCTCTGAAAGCTCATCTTTTCTTTTAATGCTTTTTTCTCTGAAAGCGGCAGCAGCGCAGGTTGCTTGGGCTTTGTTTTTGAGACCGACCAGCAGAAATCATGCCTTGGAGCGCACCAGCCTTGCCTTGGAGCTTCAGGGAGTCACTTGACATCACTTGCCAGTGATGTCACTTTCCGGTGGACAAATGAAACAAGGTTAAAGACAGAAGAGTGAGGCGAGAACTCCACTGAGAAATGGCAGCTCAGACACCACGAACGCCCTCCTACCTGGAAACAGAAGGCACTCAACCAAACACTAGGCCAGAGAGTTGAGGGACTGTTCCATAATATGAAATATTTACATATAGAGCAAGTGAACATGCGGCCTGATAGCTGACTGTCATGCTTGGCTGCATCAGGATGGTTAGCTCGATGGCACGGTTATTGCGCACCATAGCAGGAGAAAGGAGGACTGGGGCTATTTAAGATTTATAGATGTAGTGCATAATGGCCACAGTTTTCAAATGAAGGGCCCTACAGTCATGTCCCCCCAGGAGTGCTGAGCTCCTGCAGCTTCCCCTTAAGCCACTGTTGTGTGGGTGCTCAGCACTTTTGAAAAGCAGAACAATCTAGTTAGGTGCCCTGCTTTAAGCACTCACATGGGAAAAACGTGGCCAAAGGCAGATTTATGTCGGGGCGCTTCCACAAAAGTATGTTTCTAAGGATGGGAACTGCAGGTTGTTACCATTGGTAAAGTCTCAGCCACACACCTCCCAAGCAGGCAGAGGCCCTTCCACAAAGAAGCTTCCCAAATTTGCCCAGCTGAGGAATACAAATGACAACTTGTCTGGCACTTGAGCGTGGTGCCTAATATGCATGAAATGGAGCAGAATGCAGCTGCTCTGACACTACAGACCAGCCGAGTCCTGGGTCAGGGTGGGTGTTAGCAAGACCTCGCAAAGCAGTAGGGTTTGGAGCTCAGACCCTACTGAGATGCACAGGTCTGACTGCTGGGAAGTTTTTAATCGAGATTGAGCCTAAATTTCCTCTCTCATTTCCTTCTTCTCTCTTACTAATACTTCTAACCACCTGCTCCTCCACCCCTGTATCACTCTGAATAATTGCTCCCTCTGATACATGGTTAATTTGCTTATTCTCATCCCCCATCTAACCTTGCAGCCTCTGATCATTGTTGTTGCTCTCCCCTGAACTCCGTCTAATTGATCAGCATCTTTCTGGTAACATGGTTCCCACAGTGCATTAAATATTCCAGGTCTGGTCACACCAGAGCTCCTGAGAAAGGGGTAGTTATCTCCATATGCATCCCATACGTCACACTGGACTTTTAGTAAGCTTAGCGCACTGTAAGCTCATTTCTCCTTGTTCCCCACTATCACCCTTATAACTCTGTCACTCCCGCAGTGAGGAGCGGAAGCAGAATTTGGTCACACATGTCGTAATTTCCCATGATTTACTGAAATCTAATATCCTCGTACTACAGCTTTCTGTGAAGCCAGTCCTTATTCATCCAAGCGTAAGAGTACCATTGTGCAACAAGTACATCACGCTTTGGGACTGCCTTAGTGCTGACCAGATGAACAATAACAGCCCCCACATCGAGCAATCCTACCAAACCCAACCAGCACTTGAGCGTAATTATATAGAATGTTACACCCCCAATTGCTTTCCAAACATTCATCTGCACAACATGCCTGCGAGGCAGGTATTTTACAGAAGAGGACACAAACATGTAAAAATCAAGGGACTCGTCCAAGTTCCCAGAGGCAATATGTTGTGGATTCAGGAAAAGAACCTAACTGGCTTCAAGGCTGAGCTTGATAAGTTTATGGAGGGCGTGTTGTGATGAGACTGCGTACAATAGCATGTAGCTAATCTGCGACTGCTAGCAGCAAATATTTGCAATGGCCGGGGATGGGACACTAGCTGGGGAGGGCTCTGAGTTATTACAGAGAATTCTTTCCCAGGTGTCTGGCTGATGGATCGTGCCCACATGCTCAGGGTCTAACTGATCGCCGTATTTGGGGTCGGGAAGGAATTTTTGCCCAGGTAAGATTGGCAGAGACCCTGGGAGGGTTTCGCCTCCTTCTGCAGCATGGGGTGCAGGTCACTTGCAGGTTTAAACTAGTGTAAATGGTGGATTCTCTGTAAGTTGAAGTCTTTCAGTCATGATTTGAGGACTTCAGGAAGTCAGCCAGAGGTTAGGGGTCTATTCCGGGAATGGGTTGGTGAGGTTCTGTGGCCTGCAGTGTGCAGGAGGTCAGACTAGATCAGTGGTTCTCAAACTTTTGGACTGATGACCCCTTCCACACAGCAAGCCTCTGAGTGAGACCCCCTTCCTTATAAATGTAAAACACTTTTTTTTTTATATATTTAACACTATTATAAATGCTGGAGGCAAAGTGGGGTTTGGGGGTGGAGGGTGACAGCTCACGACCCCCCATGTAATAACCTCACAACCCCCAGTTTGAGAACCTCTGGACTAGATGATCATGATGGTCCCTTCTGACCTTACAGTCTATGACCCTATGAGAACTCAACTCTGACTCCAAGTCCTCTGCCTTTATCCACAAGATAACATTCCTCAATTGAAGAAAAGCATTATTTGATTGGACACAAATAGAGACATGCAACCTGGGCTTTTAAAGTTCAAAGCCCAGGGAGTGGCAGTTCTAATAAATCGTGTCAAAAATGTTATCAGAAACTCTCTGGCAAAGAACCAGAAATTTCAGGGTGAGGAAGAAATTCATAGCTACAAAATCCTTTTTAAAAAGCTCTGTGGAGTTTAAAACAGAGGTAATCCAGTTACTTATGTTAACACATTTTGCACTGCAATCTATATGCCACCGAAGTGATAGTAAATATAGTCCAGCCCATAATCCTCACTGGCCATGGACCTGACTTGTCATGCACTGACGAGAACCAGTTTAGTGATTTCTCAGAGAGCTCAAGTACTTACCACAAGCCTCATTGCCATGGCAATATGTGCTAGAAAAATTAACAAACAGCCTCCAGAGCAGAACAACATGGAGAACAACAAAGGGTGAAAATTCAGGGATTATTTTGCTGTTCTCCAGAACTAGGCCAAATGCTACACAGATCCAGTTTTATGAAGAAAACTGGTTTTAGCATTTTGCAGTCTACTTTGTCACTCATTAACACATTTCCTGGTGAGCCACCTATTTCAGGGCTATGCTACACCCAGGAGAAGGAAGCTGATCACACATGCCGATGTATGCATGTGAATCCCATTAGCATCATAATACTTAATAGTACTTAGCACTTACATTGCTCTTTCCATCCTCAAATGAGCTTCCAGACATCAGCTAATTAACAGGATCAGCAGAAGCAGTATGCACAGGACTGGAGGAGAGCAGTAGCATTGGGGTTTTGTACCAATTTAACTGTGTAACCCCCTAGCATGGACATGAGGAGCATACCGGCATAGAGGTGTTTATATCACTATTGCTTATTTCTGTAATTTACATCTATGCCTGTATAACTGCATCTACACTAGGAGGTTGAATTGATTTAACTATATCAGTTACTAGAGAGTACAAAAAAACTGCGTGCAGACAAACCCTTAGTATTGCTCTGTACCTAGGGAAAATCTTGTTCTCCAACGTGTGTCATACAAATATGATGCACTTTGTACTAAGTAAATTCAGGTTGTGTACATCAAGCTGTTAGTCACTAACACTGACAGTGCACCTGTCCTGGTTCAAAAGATAGAGAAAGGTACAGTCCCCACCCTGAGAAGATGGATATTAGAAGAGGAGGAGAAGCAGTGGGGTAGAGAGACCAAGCCAGCCACATTTCCACGGATCCCCAACCAGGCAAATAAGGACATGATAAAAGTATACAAACTAATGAATGGCCTAGAGAACACAGATCAAGAACTCTCTTCTCCCTACCTGTTTTCTAACACAAGAACAGGGCACACTCAATTAAGTTAAAAGGTGGCAAATTCTAACTGACAAAAGGAAATATTTTTATACACAACATGTAATTAGACGTGGAACTCGTGAAATTATGTCATTGAAGCCAAGAACTTCACAAGGTTCAAAAAAAGGCTGGACGTTTATTGGATAGTATTCAATATTATAACCCTGGATATTCTCGTTAACAAGCATTTTGGAAGGTATATTAAACCTCCTTCTTTGGGATTTAAACTAATCTCTAACTATTAGTGATTTGGATAAGACCTTCACAAGGAGCAGATTAACCCATATCTGCTTACTCTGGGACTTCTTAAACCTTCCTCTGTAGCATCTGGTGTTGGCCACTTTGAGAGACAAGATACTGGGCTAGATGGACTAGCAATCTGATCCAGTCTGGCAATTCCTATGTTCCACAGAGGCATTGGCAATGGAGCAGGAAGGGAACAGGCCTTCACAGGCCCGACTACGACCAGAACGACTAACTGGATTGAACTGGAAAAACATGGCTGGGGGGCCTTGCATTCTAATCAGGAAAGGAAAGGACGCTGGGAGGGAAGTGCAAGAAAAGTATTGCAAAAGGCATTAAAATGACCTAAAAGTGGTGGAATTCAAATAGAATATGATGGGCAGAGTGGAAGTAGGGCACGGTTACTAAGCTTGCTAAAGCAAGTTGGGTGAAGCACCTGAACAGAAGAATGGAGCTGGGAAAATTAACAACTAACCACGTTCTGTGTCTATCTTCCATGTTGCCTGTCCATTACGTTTTGTATGACATCCTATTAGATTGTAAGCTCCCTGGGACAAGGACTACGTCACTTATGTGTTTACACAGCACCCAGATCCTGGTTGGAGCCACCAGAACATAAACATGAAATAATATATGAATAGCCATCACCCTCCCTTTCCCACGTTCTCACCTGCAGAACATTTCTCTGCTCCAGCTGTAGTTTCCCAAGCTGGGCAAAAACCCTCTCCTGCTGTTCCTGAGATATGGAAAAGTGGGGAAAAGAAATCTCTGCTACATTTTCAGTCTATAGGAATTCTCTTCTTTGCTCACTCGGATCAAGACCAACTGGGCTCCCCCCGACCCCGCTTGCCAGAAATGTCAGGACACAGTGAAATGAGGGAAATAACAGTGCCACCAGCATTTCAAGTGTCACTTTAGACCAGGGGTCAGCAACCTTTCAGAAGTGGTGTGCCAAGTCTTCATTTATTCACTCTAATTTAAGGTTTCGCGTGCCAGGAGTACATTTTAACGTTTTTAGAAGGTCTCTTTCTTTAAGTCTATAATATATAACTGAACGATTGTTGTATGTAAAGTAAATAAGGTTTTTAAAATGTTTAAGAAGCTTCATTTAAAATGAAATTAAAATGCAGAGCCCTCCGGACCAGTGGCCAGGACCTGGGCAGTGTGAGTGCCCCTGAAAATCGGCTCGTGTGCCGCCTTCAACATGCGTGCCGTAGGTCGCCTACCCCGCTTTAGACACTGGTAATGGTGGCCACTGCTATGAGACCCCTGTCCTCATCATACCCCCACCCACTCCATACCCATCATGCCATGGCACCCCCACCCCCTCCATAGCCCAACTGACCCATGATAGGCCCCCCCCCGCCACGGCCACAGCCCCCCAAGCACAGGCCCCCCTGCCACCGCCACAGGCCCCCCGGCCCCCTCCACAGCCCCCCCATCACAGGCCCCCCTCCCCCCACAGCCCCCCCCCAAGCACAGGCCCCCCCACACCCTCCACAGCCTCCCCCAAAGCACAGGCCCCCCCTGCCCCCTCCACAGCCCCCCCAGCACTGGCCCCCCTGCCACCGCCACAGCCCCCCCCCAAGCACAGGCCCCTCCCGCCCCTCCACAGCCCCCCAAGCACAGCCCCCCCCCAAACACAGGCCCCCCTGCCACCGCCACAGCCCCCCAAGCACAGGCCCCCCCGCTCCCTCCACAGCCCCCCCCCACCAATGGCCCCCCGACCCCCTCCACAGCCCCCCAAGCACAGGCCCCCCGCCCCCTGTCACGGGGACGCTCCCGCTCCCGGCTGCACTCACCCGCCGCCGTCGGCAGGAGCCGGATCGCTCTCCGGCTCTCTCCCCGGTAGGGGCGGGTCCCCAGAGCGCCTCGCCATAGCAACCATCCACACTTCCGCTCTGGGCGGAGCTCCCGCCGGAACTGGGCGGCTCAGGGCAGACGCCGGCGGCGCCATGTCGAGTGTGGGCGAGAAGCCGGGGGGCGGGGCCAAGGGAGCGCGGGCCACGCCCCCGCCGGTAGGGGGTGGGGCCAGGAGGGGCAAAGGGCGGGGCTGGGGGCGACTTAGTGAAAAGCCTCGGGGCCTGGCCGGGGGCCCCATCTCCCCCCCGCCACCTCGGAGCCTCCACAGTGTATCCATCTTCCCCCCCCCCCCCCCCCCCGCCTCAGAGCCTGGCTGGGGGCCTCCATCTCCCCCCCGCCTCGGGGCCTCCACAGTGTCCCCATCTCCCCCCACCTCGGAGCCTGGCCGGGGGCCCCATCTCCCCCCCCACTTCAGGACCTGGCCGGGGGCCCCACCTCCCCCCCCACCTTGGAGCCTGGCCGGGGGCCCCATCCCCCCCCCCCATCTTGGGGCCTCCACAGTGTCCCCATCTCCCCCTGCCTCGGAACCTGGCCGGGGGCCCTATCTCCCCCCCCCCGCCTCGGGGCCTGGCCGGGGCCCCCATTTCCCTCCCGCCTTGGGGCCTGGCCGGGGGCCCCATCTCCCCCCACCCGCCTAGGGGCCTCCACAGTGTCCCCATCTCCCCCTGCCTCGGAACCTGGCCGGGGGCCCCATCTCCCCCCACCCGCCTCGGGGCCCTCCACAGTGTCCCCATCTCCCCCTGCCTCGGAACCTGGCCGGGGGCCCTATCTCCCCCCCCGCCCGCCTAGGGGCCTCCACAGTGTTCCCATCTCCCCCTGCCTCGGAACCTGGCCGGGGGCCCTATCTTCCCCCCCCCCACCTCGGGGCCTGGCCGGGGCCCCCATTTCCCTCCCACCTTGGGGCCTGGCCGGGGGCCCCATCTCCCCCCCACCCGCCTAGGGGCCTCCACAGTGTCCCCATCTCCCCCCGCCTCAGAGCCTGGCCGGGGGCCCCATCTCCCCCCACCCGCCTCTGAGCCTCCACTGTGTCCCCATCTCCCCCCACCTCTGGGCCTGGACAGTGTCCCCATCTTCCCCCGTCTCAGGGCCTGGATAGTGTCCCCATCTCCTCCCGCCTCGGGCCCTGGCTGGGGTCCCCATCTCCCCTCGCCTCGAGGCCTGGACAGTGCCCCCATCTCCCCCCGTCTCAAGGCCTAGCTGGGGGCCCCATCTCCCCCCGCCTCGGGGCCTGGACGGTGCCCCCATCGCCCCCCATCTCAACGCCTAGCTGGGGGCCCCATCCCCTCCACATTGGGGCCTGGCCAGGGGCCCCGTCTCCTTCACATCACGTCTCCAGCTGGGTTTCCTGATCCACCCAGCTCAGAGTCCTGACCCACCTGTATCAAGGGTCCCAGGCTACCCTGCCTTCATAAAGGGCCAGCGGGGTTTTCCAGGCCATCTGGGCCAGGGCCCCTATAGCCCTCAGCTCAGGCTCCGGCTGCCATTCGAATGCCGCCTGCCTATGTAGAGTTGGTGCCATTGACGGATGTCACTACCCCCCATATTTACACTTATACCCAGGGCCCAATCCTGCTCCAAGTGACTCCAATGGGAGCCCTTCGAATGGAGAACAGGGCTCACACCACAGCAGGAGGCCTGTTTCATGGTCTCTGTGTGTATATAATGTCTTCTGCAGTTTCCACGATATGCTATGCATCCGATGAAGTGAGCTGTAGCTCACGAAAGCTCATGCTCAAATAAACTGGTTAGTCTCTAAGGTGCCACAAGTACTCCTTTTCTTTTTACGAATACAGACTAACACGGCTGTTACTCTGAAACTCACCACCCTGGACATTCCCCTCATGTAAGTGGGACTGGACCAGTCTCAGAAAAAATACTCTAGCCAGCATCTGCTTTTTAATGGGATCCACTGGATCCTAGCACGAGGCACCAGCTGTCCCCGTTCCAGGCACATTCTCTCCTTTCCCTGACCCCAGGCCCTCATGGAGTTAGACCAAGAGCTTTGCTCCTTTCAGTGCAATGTTTTCTTCCCACATTTCCACAGCCTTCGTTTGTGTCTTCAGTCTGCCTGGAGGGTTGATTTTTCTCCCTTGCAAGAGCATCTCTAGCTTTTACTTTGTGTTGCATTGATGGCTGTAGGTTAATTGTTGCTACTTCTGTAAAAGAAAAAGAAAAATCCTATTCACAAACCATGGTACATTTCCACCCCTTTGATACCTGGATAAATTCATGTAAAATGTCATTGACTTTTTTACTCTTCCCTTTCCCAGAAATGCTCCTCTCCAGAGCCCTAGGGGTGGGTGCTGGCCACATATCTTTTGTTTCAGCCAATGGCCCTTGCCTAGCCAGTTTCCCCCTGGCTTGCATGCCCTAGCAAAGAGATTCACACCGGAGGAGGGTGCCCGAAGGCAGGACATGACTGTTGCTCATACTGGATCCTGACCTATATTCTCCTAGTTTCCCCCCACAGTTGGGGCTACATAATGCTGCTCCCTGCAGTGTTCATGACCTCACACAGGGAGTACGAGAGAAACCGTCACTGCAGGGGGGTAGGGAAACCAGTCCCTGGGTGAGGGATGGAAGGAAGAAGAAAGCCCAGACAGCTGGGGAGGGCTCAGACTAGCAGGCAAGGGGGAAGGGGGGCCCAAAGTGGAGGTAGTGGGGCAGGACGGCCAGCCAGAGACATGCTGTGATCACTGGTAGAAACACAGCCGAGAAGAACAACTAGGATCCGCGCTGGAGCTGGGGAGGGCGAGAGAGCTGGGGAGGGAACGGGGAAGAGGCAGGAGGGGGAGCAAACCCAGAAGCAGACAGAGTAAAGGAGACAAGAAGGGAAAGGGCAGAAAGGAAAAGCCGGGCGAGTCAGAGGATGGGGCAGCAGCTTAGCCAAGGCAGGTCAGGAAGGGCGAGGACAGCTGGTGCTGATGCATTGGACGAGTGCGACCGTGGCTGTTGTGAGAGCTCCAGGGGAAGGTTCAGTCCAAACCAAAAGAGCTGCTGCCATTGACATCCCCCCTTTACTTTCCTGCGAGCGTTTCTAGGAACAGGGCTTTGTAAAACCCATTAGCAAACACACTCCATAGAGCCCCTAGGACCTCCCAGCGTCTTTCAGCACAACTCCCTATGCAGTAAATGTGCCAGAGAGCAGCAGTTCTGGGTTTTGGATATTAGGTGGATGGAAGAATAACATCAATAGTTCTCTGCACTGTCTGACTCCAGCCATGGAGGGGCTTCAGATCTGAAACACACAAGTGAATAGCCAGGAGGTGTAGCAACTGTTAGTTCTCCTTAGGGTCCCATGAATTTAGTTGGGACTCGGGGAATAGCAGTGTCTCCTGGATGTGTCCCCCCGAGGCAGTTTCCAGTTCTAGCTCCGAAAAGGCAGCCGCGGATAGAGCGAAAGCCCAGCTTCTCCTGGAGTCTCTGCATCATAGATCCTGCCTTTTCCAACCAAGGCTTACGTCGGCTTATTGTCATCCTGACTAGTCACAGATGCTCAGCTTGGAGAGCACCTCTGCGGGTAGCGAGGGCTGGCTCCAACACCCAGTGCAATCCAGGGGAGTCTGCATTGTCTGCAAATGGAGCCTGGGAGCAGGTTCTCTCTCCTGCACAGCGGTTCCATCAGCAGCTTGCCACAGTGTCCGTCCCCCCACTCCAGCCTTGAGTAACCCCACGCCCAAGGATGGGCTCTCCACATCTTCCCTGCCTGCTCTCTCCCCTGCCCTAAAGATCCTCACAGTGACATTTTGTCCTGCTTCAGTTTCAGACTTGTTCTCAATGGAGAGTTACCCCTCTGAAACACACGCACACACTCTCCTCTGTGTTACACCTGGCCAGGTAGGGCTGTTTCCACGTTGCTTCTCCCTGCTTTTTATGCACAGACTGTTTGCCAGCACCCAGTAACGCTCCCCAGCAGCTCGGACACAGAGCACATCCTGGCTGCAAACCTAGGGAGAGCTAGAATGGGATCACCTGAGTTGATGACCACCAGAATGGCCTCACCTCTCCTTATTTATTAACACTGACAGCAATTCACATGTTCAAAGTGTTGTACCAATGGGAATTCCACACTGAACCGCCAACGCCAGCCGCACGCTGGGGCACTAGGATCAGTGCAAATTCACTGGGGAGAGCGCCTCCTACTGAGTACCCCTAAGCGCTATGCTGGGGCCTTGGGGTCAGCACTGACTGCGAGGCGAGGGAGCCTCCCGCCCTAAAATCATCCACACCCTCCCCTGCAGCCCAGCACCGGGCTCAGCACCGTCTCAGGAGAGCAGCCATTAAGTCCTTCAGCCCCCTTGGTTTTTCTGGTGGTCTCCCATCCAGACGCTGAGCTGGCCTGACTCTGCTAAGCCTTCCTGAGCCAAATTCCCCGAGGTACTGACGACTCACAGCACCCATCACCTTTAGGCAGGGCAGCTGGCGCTCAGCAGCGCCCCGTTTGCCAGTCACTCACCACCCAGCATGCTTTGCAGGTGGATTCTCGGAAGGACGGGGGAACCATCAGAGCATGGGGGCATTCTGCTGACATCACAGTGGGGAAACTCCACAGCCCGCGGAGCTGGCGGCCCCCGGAGACATCCCGTAGCGCAGGATCTCCGGCCCAGCAGGCCTCCACCTTTCAGCACGCACTGTCAGAGAGATCTGGCCCAGCCCCGAGACATGGCCCAGGCTGGGCCAGCATGGGGCGCATCCCCTCATGCCTGCAGGAGAGGAGGGCACCACGGAAGAATAGACAGGTCTGGGCTCCTTCCTTCCTGTGAAGATGAAGCCGATGATTGGGAGACCGACCCGGACTATATAAATGACGCCACCGAGAGAGGCTTTTGGTCAGGGGATGGCCACGGAGCCTGCTCTGAGATCTCCATTGCCTCCATCATCTCTGGTAAGGACCGGGGAGAATGCTGGGAAAAGACCCTTGACAATAACCGCAGGGGTTCTGCCTGCCCGTGGGGATGTGTGGATGGGCCGAGAGCACTGAACACGCGGGCCCACCTCTCCCTTCTCCCAGGCACGTTCCTTCCTGCTGCCCTTTCAGCCTCAGCCTTGCTGCTGCTTCAGCTGGGAAACAGCCTGGGGCAGGATGTGGGGCCGAGGGGGAGCGAGGTCCGTGCAGGTGTGAGGTAGGGAAACTGACCACCAGCCAAACAGACGTGGGTGCTGCTGTGTGCCCCAAGAAGACCCATTGCCACTGTTCCCTCTAAGCTGGGCGCGTGTGCACACAGATCCTAAACCCTGCGCACACGGCAAAACACCGCTCGCACAGCAATTTGCACAGAAGAAATTTTTTGCGTACACGGACTGTCAAAAATTAGAGGGAACACTGCCCATTACCCCTCTCTACTCACTTTCAGCTCCAGGGCTCACCGATGTGGGTTCCAGTAACAATCTGGGAACGGTCCCTGCTGCAGCGTTTGAGTCTGTGACCCAACCCAATGGGAACCTTTGGTCCCATTTCTATTACAAATTCAACCATGTCCGTCAAAGTGTAATGTCCGGGGGGGGGGGGGGGGGAGAGGTGCATGATGCACACACACAGAGTGTAATGTCCGAGGGGGGGGGGAGAGAGGTGCATGATGCACACACACAGAGTGTAATGTCCTGGGGGCGGGGGAGAGAGAAAGGTCACGTTGTACACACACACACAGAGTAATGTGTGGGGAAGGGGGAGAAAGCACACACGTACTCGATGATGGCAGGACCAGGAAACAGAACCCGATTACACCAGTCGCAAATGCGAGTCCTGCTGGACAGCCCCCTGTGGGAACAGACTGTCTGTTCTGTGCCCCATCACTTGACGTGCTCTGGGTTGCGGGAGTTCAGACCAATGGTAGGAGCAGGAGGCTGGGAATTAGGAGCCCTGCCCAGCTCAAACCCTGAGCACGCTGTGTGTCACAGCCCCGGGCAGGCCTCAGTTTCCCCTCCCAGGGAAGGCACTAGAAGAAGGTGGAGGGCAATTATCCTGCCTTGCTTGTTTTGGATTTTACTCTCCTTTCTGGGATTGTTTCAGATCTGTCGAACTCCATCCGTGGCTGTGAGCTGAACCAGCCTGGCACGGCGAAGCCAGGCGCACCCCGTGTCCTATCCTACGAGAACAGGGGGCAACGGCGCCCGCCCACTGCTGAGGACAGCCACCTCCGGAGCTCTCAAGAGACAATCCAACGGAGCCCGTGGCCAGGCACCGGGACTCGCCTGCTGCGGCCGTACCCCAGCGTCTACCTGCACTCCTCCGCGGGCACGGGCATCGAGAGGGCCTCCGTGTTTGAGTGCAACGCTGCCAAGAAGCTCGACACCTTCTTCTACGAGAAGCTCAAAGCTTGTGAAGAGGCCGCCGCCCCGCCCCGCCCTGCCCGGGGTGACTCCAGTACCTACGCGAACGAGGAGCTCCTGGGTGATGAGCCAGGGCCTGAGGCTGCCAGTAGGAGGAGGGCCCACAGCGGCACAGACAGAGAGGGGCAGCTGGTGCATCAGAGAGAAGGAGCCCAGCAAGGTGGTTTGGCCCCCCAGGACCAGGGTGGGAGGCCCAGACGGAGTCACACCAGACAGAGGAACAGGAGGAGGGACAGCGGAGGCCTCCAGCGGCTGCCCAGTTCTGGAGATGCCCCCGACCCCGCAGCCTTCGATCGGAGCCTGGGGCCATTCCAGCCAGGGGACAGGACAGCAGCAGGGCCAGGGTGGGAAGAGCCTGCCCACGGGAGGGGGTGCAGCAGACCTTGCCTGGAGGCAGGCGGGCCGCCCCGGATACTGCCACGCTGCGTGATTGCTCATCTCCAGAGCTGTACGGCCTGCCAGCGGTTTAACCACAGCCTGCAGGCCTGGCCTGGGGAGGAGGCCACCTACGAGAACAGCTGGGCCCCACGGGAAGAGGAGAGCGCCCCCAGCAGAAGGGCGAGGTCAGCAGCACCCTCGCAGAGGCAGCTCCGGCAGAGGCTCTCCGAGGTCCAGAAATGGCTGGAGCAATCCATGGCCGAGGAGCCTTCGCTTTGTCCGGGGCCAGAGACCCACAGGGCCCCAAGCCCGGTTGCCCCAGGCTGGTTCTATGCCTGTGAGAGCTACAGGAACTTGGATCAGAAAGAGGGTGGGACCTGGAGGAGGCTGGAGCGGGACGGGGACCCAGGGAGCTGCAAACAGCCTGCAGAGTGGGGCAGCAGGAGAGGGAAATGGGAAGCAGGAAACCCCCCGCACCACCAGGTGAGGAGGGGCCGGGAGGCTGAACAGCAAGGAAGGGGGAGAGAGAGGCCCCTGCGCGGTGCAATAGTCCTGCTGTCAGTAGCCAGCGTGGTGGCATTGTGAGCCCAGGTCACGAGATCAGGGCTCCCCGTCAGGCTGGTGCTAGCCGCTGGCTGAGCTGCAGGGAGGAGATCCACCAGCCTGGCAGAACGGAGGGGCTACGTGTGGGGAGCAGCCTCGAGCCCCATTGCCTGGGCCATTGAAAACCAGCCCAGACAAAGGCCTGGAGACTCCGGAGGGACCAGCCCAGCCCCGGGGGCAGGGACTAGCTGCTTCCATCAGCCTTGCCCACCTTCCCCCTCAAAGCGAATCCCCATGGCCGTGGCCCAGGGCTTTGACAAGCCAGGCACAGCGCCCCCACACAGGAGAGCAGGGGATTTTCAGGGATTACGGGGAGGGGGATGGGAACTGGGACCAAACACCACTGGCCGGCTGTGTCCAGCCTGTCTGGCAATAGACAGACGCTCAGCCAGAGGTGGAACAGGAGCCAGGCTAGCAGGCCGGGCTCACTGGCAAGGAACAAGGGTGCACGGTCTATCAGGGAAATGTCACAAGGGCACGCAGAGAAGGCAGCCCCTGGCACCCCTTTTATTACACAGCAGAGGGCCCTTGCTCCCCCGTCACTGGGAACCCACCCTTGACTGCAAGGGGTGAAAATGGAGCAAGCTGCGCAGGATTGGGCCCTGTCTAACCCCCCCCTCCCCCCCGCCTCCGCAGGGCTCAGCTCAGGGCTTGGTCAGAACGGACGGCTTAGGGGGTGGGAGCCCCACTGCTGGGGATGGGGAGCTCGCGCTGGGAGAGAGAGCAGGCCACAGCGTTTGCCTCCATGCAAGTGTGCCCAGCCGCTCTCCGGGGGCTGCCAGCAGTGCCCTGCAGGCCACCGTTTGGGAGCCGACGTCCCAGATGACCTGCTAGGTCTCTCCACCCCACTCCAATTTCCGGGGTTGGGGAAAGGATTAGTCACTCCTGTGGCTAAGCTGCAGCTTCCCCAGTGGGCACAACAAGAGATCTCAGGCCTCAGGGCGGATCACCAGCTGGCGTCAGGAAACCATTTCCCTCCATGGCAGTGTTGCAGTTAGATGTACCTGGCAAATGTCCAGCTTGCACAGAGCATCTGGCATGGGAGACAGGGTCCCAGGATTGATGGGCTATTGGCCTGTCCTGCTATGGCAGAGGGTAGGATGGACCATGGTCTGTCCTGGTCCAGGGTGGGGTGGTACCCAGATGAGATGGACCATGGTCTGTCCTGGTCTGGGGAAGGGGGGCCCAGGCCATCGTCTGTCCTGGTCTGGGGAGCGTGGGCAGATGAGATGGACCCTGGTCTGTCCTGGTCCGGGGGGGAGTGACACCCAGATGAGATGGACCATGGTCTGTCCTGGTCTGGGGAGGGGCGGCAGATGAGATGGACCCTGGTCTGTCCTGGTCCGGGCAGGTGGGGTGTACCCAGATGAGATGGACCCTGGTCTGTCCTGGTCCGGGCAGGTGGGGTGTACCCAGGTGAGATGGACCATGGTTGTCCCGGTCCCTCCCCCAGCACCTGATGCTCTGAGGGTCGGAGCCCCGCAATGTCCGCTCACTGCACTGCGTGACCCCCTCTCTCTGCCTTAGCCTGTGGCGAGGGGCCTTGGCCACGAGGAGCTGAACGCAGCGACCGTCCCGCAGGCCACGTGCTCCTGCCTCTTCTGTGAGCCCCAGAGACGCGGCCCGGGCTCCGAACCAGGCCGGCGGAGGGGAGGCCATGCCAATGAGTCTCGGCCCGGCACCTGTTCTGCCACCAAGGCTGCAGCTGCCAAGCTGCAGGCCGAGAGCCGTGTCCAGAGGATAGTGGAGGCCTTCGAGAGACGATCCCGCAGGGAGGCCAAGGCAGCAGCACAGGAGAAGCTGTTCCAGGCCGCCCGGCAGAGGGAGCTGGACAGAAGAACCAGGGCAGTGGCGTCAAAGGAGCACCGAGGGGCCCGGCTGGCTCGGCAGCCTCGGAGCGGTTCCAGGCCACCCCGATCCCATTCCAGAGAGCCCTGGCGAGAGGCGCCCCGGCCTGAGGCCGTGACTGAGGGGAGGCCCCAGGGCTCCCGGCGGAAGGGAGACACCATGAAGAAGAAGAGGCCAAGCTTTGTGGAGAAACGCAACAGCCATCACTAGCCCCTTGTGATCTGCCTGCAGCTCAGCTGGGGGGGAGCTGGCAGCCCCAGGACCCACTCAGGAGAGGGGTCGGGCAGCACCTACATGCTGGGAGCCTGGTGTGCCACAGCCACGGACGGGCAAAGGCGGCTGAGCTGGGCTGCAGGGCACCGGATAAAGAGCAGGGCCCATGACAACCCAGGTACCCTCTGCCTGAGCAACCAGGGAAGGAGAAGGGGGGAGCCGTGGAACTAAGCTCCTGCCGTGGGGGGCCAGGCAGGAGCTTAGAGCTACTGGGGCCTGCAGAGACCCATGGCCGGGGCAGGCAGCCTGGGACGGGTCCCCCAGGGAGGGCGGGGGCTGCGGAGAACACCAGTGTCCGAGTGATGTGTCCATCAGCGGGGGAGGAGCCGGGCAGGGGGGATCGGGGCCACAGGCTGCCTGAGGAATGCCAGGGGGGCCCTGGTGGCTCCATGCCACGTGATGCTTTCCGAGATGGTGCAGGAGCCCCCCCGGGGTGGCAGCACCCCTTGGTCCAGCCCAGCTCTCCCCACTGGGGGGAAAGGGCTGGTTCCCGGGGGCGAGGAGAGCCTGGGGCTGGCCTGAGGGCGCTGATGGCTCACTGCACCAAGGCCAGAGGAAAACAGGGACCAATACATCATTGCACCACTAGAGGTCGCTGTGTGTCTCCTTAGCGAGGCTGGCGCCTGGGAGGGGAGCCAGGAGCACCCTGAAAGGAGCAACGCCCTGGGGTCTGTCACGCACCCCCACCCCCAGAGCGCTGGGGCAGGCCGCAGCAAGGGCCCTGCAGCCACGGAAACAACAGGCACAGTCCCCCAACACCTGGCCACACCTGTGAACAGACGGACCAACACGCACAGCTCAGCCACCCTACAGCAAGGAGCCGGGCACAACCAGCCGGCCGGCCGGCAGACAGACAGACAGACACACAGCTCAGCCACCCTACAGCAAGGAGCTGGGCACAACCGGCCGGCCGGCCGGCAGACAGACAGACAGACACACAGCTCAGCCACCCTACAGCAAGGAGCCGGGCACAACCGGCACACACACACACACACACAGAGTATTGCTCACGCCTAGTGGTCAAAAATCACATAATCTCCCCCCCACCCCCACCCTCCCAAATGACAAGCTTGGCTTAGAGACCCTGTGATTTTCATACTAATCGAGGCTGAGTCTTCACTTGCCTCCTGGTCACTGGGCCTTTGGGGTCACAGTTTCCAGCTTTCCCCCCAAACCGGGGAGCGCTGGGCCCTTTGTAAAGCGAAGCTGCGCATCTCACCCGCTCACCTGACTCCAGTAGCTGGGGCTTTAAGAAAACACCAGATGTAAGAATTGGCAAGAAACTCTCCCACGGAGCCTTCCCCACGAGACAGCCACACAAACCCCCACAACACAGCCACACCCCGTCACACACACAAACACGCCCCCCCCCACCAGAGACGAGCCCCGGCCCCGGCCCCAGGTTTGCACTCCGCCTGCTTCTCTGTAGACCCAGATACTGCCCCCACCTCCCCCTCCCCCATTGCTCCTTGCTGCTGTTTTTATTTCCCCCTTTTTTAAAACCTCCCTCACTTCTCCCCATCCTGCTTGGGTGGGGCCCAGGCTCGGAGCAGCAGTGGGGGCTGCGGGTCAGGATTGCGGGGAACCAGCAGAACATGGAGGGTGGGGGGAGCCCAGGGCTGGGACAGCAGCAGGAGCTGCAGGTCGGGATTGAAGGGCATCGTCAGAGCTGGGGGGTGGGGAGCCCAGGGCTGGGCTACCTGGCGGGCTGCAGGTCGCGATTGAGGGGCACGGGCAGAGCTGGGTTGTGAAGCCTGCACAGACCCTCTCTGCTCTGGGCCTGATGCAGCTGGTGCTGTTCCACCTCCTCCCCCTGCCCAGGGCATGGAGCCAGGGTCCCTGCCTTCACATCCGCAGACGGAAATCCACATCCCTCCTCCCCAGGGCGATGGGGACTGTCAGGCCTGGTGCTGGCCAAGTCAAGCGGCCACATCAACAAGCCTTTCCCAGCTCCTGCCCCATCCCCCCTGATCTCGCACAACAATGGGGCTGGGGAGGCCCTGCTGAGCTCAATCACCAGCCCAACAAAGGGAGCTCCTGCCTGGCCTGGCGGCAGGGAGATGGCCGCAGACACCTCTGGGGGGGAGCAGCCCTGGCGGGGAGGTGACAAATGCACCAATGCCAGTTCTGGGGTCAAAAGGACAAGGGGGGGAGCAGCCAGAAATGGGGCACACAGGCCTGCACCCTGCGTGCCATGGGGGGATGGGAACCAGCAGGCTTGGCTGGGGAGAGCCGGGGGCGGGGGCGGAATTAATGACAGCGGATTTAGGCTGGAGGCAAGATCTCCCGGGCACTGGCATGGGCACTCGCTGCCCCAGGGCTGGGCTGGGAGCCTGGCGGACGGCTTGGAGAGTGCACTAGGGAGGACGTGGCTCATAGCGGCGCTGGGGGCAGGACGGAGGCGGCAGGCAGGGCACACAGAGCAGATGGGGACGGAGAGCCTGTGCGGGGTCAGAGCCGCCGGCCAGCCAGCGAGTCCCTACGACCCACTGGGCCCAGGGGAACCGGTGCACGTCCCGGCCACAGCCCAGCGGGTGCAAACCAGCCCCCTTGGAGCTGCACCTGTCCCACCTGCTGAGGTTCCACCCCTAGCAGCACAGGTCTGGGGGGGCTCAGGTCGCAATGGGAAAAGCGGGTGTGTTTCCTCGCCCGGCCCTGCCCTGGCCAGCTCAGCCACTGCCATCTCCCAGCTCCCCAGCCTCTGCTCCTGGGCTGGCCCCGGGCTCCCGCACCATGAGCTCCCCCCAGGGCGTGGGGGGGGGTACACAACAACATGGCCAGCCCCTGGACAGTACCAGCCACACTGTCAGCCCCAGGGAGTCAGCTCCCACCCCAGCCAAATTCCTTAGCAGTGGGAAAGCCAGGGGGTGGGGTAGGGGATCTGGGCATGTCTCTTGACAGATATTGGGAACATGACACATGCCAGCCCATAAGGCTCCATGCTCGGGACCAAAGGGGCTCCGGAGTCCCGATTTACTAGTGCTGATCTCCATCCTCCACTGGGCGGGGCACCCAAAGCACCGTACGCCCCAGGCTGGATTCATCCCAAACCCACCGCTAGCCCGCCGGGTGGGGACAGATCATTCCAGGCAGGCTGCAGAGGGGAAAGGGACACCCAGGCCAGCCAGCGAGTCCATGCAGAGCCCTGAATAGAACCCAGGTGTCCTGACTCCCCAGCCTCGGTTTTAACCGTGAGAGCAGCATGTGCCTGCAAGGCCGCCAGGCGAGGGGTGTCAGTCGGCGTCACTGGCACAGTCGGGAGGCGCTCAGTGGTTACAAGCGATGGCCGTGTGCCAGTGGAGAGCTCTGCACTGCTGCTGATCAGCGGGGTTACAGACTCCTGGGGCCCTGAAACAGACAGCGCCAAAACCGGGCGCGGCCGACAGCAGGACACAGCAGGTGTGAAACCCCCGGACTGCAAGGGACAGCGCCCCCTACTGAGCCCCTGCCCCCCTCCCTGCACCACAGCACCCCCTAGCAACCCCCGCCCTGCTCCCCGCACCACAGCGCCCCCTACTGAGCCCCTGCCCCCCTCCCTGCACCACAGCACCCCCTACCGACCCCCGCCCGGCTCCCTACACCACAGCGCCCCCTACTGAGTCCCTGCCCCCCTCCCTGCACCACAGCACCCCCTAGCGACCCCCGCCCGGCTCCCCGCACCACAGCGCCCCCTACTGAGCCACTGCCTCCTGCACCACAGCGCCCCCTACCGACCCCCGCTCCGCTCCCTGAACCACAGCGCCCCCTACTGAGCCCCTGCCCCCCTCCCTGCACCACAGCACCCCCTACCAACCCCCGCCCTGCTCCCCGCACCACAGCGCCCCCTACTGAGCCCCTGCCCCCCTCCCTGCACCACAGCACCCCCTACCAACCCGCACCCGGCTCCCTACACCACAGCGCCCCCTACTGAGCCCCTGCCCCCCTCCCTGCACCACAGCACCCCCTTGCGACCCCCGCCCTGCTCCCCGCACCACAGCGCCCCCTACTGAGCCCCTGCCCCCTGCACCACAGCGCCCCCTACCGACCCCCGCCCCGCTCTCTGCACCACAGCGCCCCCTACTGAGCCACTGCCCCCTGCACCACAGCACCCCCTTGCGACCCCCGCCCTGCTCCCCGCACCACAGCGCCCCCTACTGAGCCACTGCCTCCTGCACCACAGCGCCCCCTACCGACCCCCGCTCCGCTCCCTGAACCACAGCGCCCCCTACTGAGCCCCTGCCCCCTGCACCACAGCGTCCCCTACTGACCCCCGCCCGGCTCCCTGAACCACAGCGCCCCCTACTGAGCCCCTGCCCCCTGCACCACAGCGCCCCGTACCGACCCCCACCCCACTCCCTGCACCACAGCGCCCCCTACTGAGCCCCTGCCCCCCTCCCTGCACCACAGCGCCCCCTACTGACCCCCGCCCGGCTCCCTGCACCACAGCGCCCCCTACTGAGCCCCTGCCCCCTGCACCACAGCGCCCCCTACTGAGCCCCCACCCCACTGCCTGCACCACAGCACCCCCTACTGAGCCCCCACCCCACTGCCTGCACCACAGACCCCCGAGCACCACACCAGGGCATTGGGGTCAGCACCGACTGCCACAGGAGAGCACCCCCTCCTGAGCCCCTGCCTCACTCCCAGCACCCCAGTACCCCCTCCTGAGCCCAACCCCTGCTCCCTGGAGTGCAGCGGCCCCAGCGCCACCCTGGGGCATTGGGGCCAGCACTGACTGCAGCCACACTAGGGAAGTCCCTGCTGAGTGATGACACGGGACAGCACTGTCTCCCCACAGGGAAACCTAGACAAGGCAGTTTGCAATTGCCAGAGGTGTTACAGGGGCAGCCTCGGGTTTGCCCTGACCAGCTAAGCTGCAGGAATGCTAGAAACTGCCTCTTCCCCTGTACGGGAGCTGAGAAGGGAGAGGCCAACTCCAAACTAATAGGCCTTTAAGAGGGAGGCCTCCAAACCAACCCTGGCCCCCAGAACTTCTGGGTTCCTTTATGTCCTAGGAGGCATGTTCCCTTAGGCACCAGGTCAGGGAAGGAGTTGCTTAGCTGACCTCAGAGCAACCACCGAGCCACCAGTCAGCACAGCCAGGTCTCTGTGGGTACGTCCACACCGCAGTGAAAAGCCCGTGGCACCGAGTCTCAGAGGCCAGGGCCACTGACTCGGGCTTGTGGGGATGGGGCTGCAAATTGCAGTGTAAACGTAACCCGAGAGCCCGGTCAGGCTAGAGACCTGCAACCCATAGCAGCAGTAGGGTGGCATGTGTGAAAATTCAGGAGGGGAGGCGGGAACTGGCGCCTATCCCTGAATATCGGAAAAGTCCCTATAAAATGGGGGCATCTGGTCATCCTTGGCAGCTGGCACAGTGTGCTCCTCACATTGAGTCTAGCCTCTCCTTTTCCTGGTTATATGGCCGGGCCCCAGGGCAGGACTCCGGGACTGTGCCCAGACTTTGTAAACTCCAGCCAGGGGTAACCTGCCCTGTCACAGCCAAACCAGGAAAACAAGGCCCAAGAGTGGGGAGCGCCCCCTCCTGAGTCCCCAATGCCGCTCCCTGCAGCAGGCTGGAGGTTCCTCGGAGTCGCTTGTTGGGCCAGTCCTGTGCCAGGTCTGGGGCTGTTGGCGGGCACCCCACCCCCATGGCCCACAGTCGCTCACTGTCACCCACGCGAGTCCCAGAGAGTCACAGGGCCCAGGCCTGGCAAACTCAGCTGGAAACCCGCCCTGAGCATCCACAGCTGCTGCATGGCCCGGGGCCTCACATTTCCATGTCAATCTGGGGAGTTACAGGCACCAAAATCCGCTGCTGACTGGGCCCCTTGCTGGGGACCTTTGCTCGGAGCGCTGGGGGCGAAGCCCCCCCTGTGGATTGGAGTCCCGGGGCTGCCCCGGGCTGGGGGACTCAGCTTCCCTGGGAAGCAGGCGAGGCCCCAGCTCTCAGGCCATCTGGCTAGACTGGCCCAAGCCCTCCAGGTCCAGTGTGAGGAGTGACCCTGGCCTGGACCCGGGGGAGGGGAGAACGGGCCAGATCCTGAACCCCTTGCTCAGGCCTTCCCCAGGCCAGATGCCCATGGGCTTCAGGCTCTGGCCCTGGCCAGGGGGGGCCTGACAGATGTTTCAGACTCAGCTCTACCATGGGCTGCCAAAGCCCCCCTGGGGCCAGTCCCCTGCGGGCTAGTGGGGTCCAGCAGGCCGGCCCCGGAGAGGGGCTGCGAGGCCGCAGGTTCTCCCCCAGCTGGGGTTGAGCCCGGGGTCTCACCTCCACCAGCCTTTAGCGTCCTCCCAGGCCCCCCGCTTGACAGAGCCCTGCTAATTGTCGGCTGGCCGGCCGGCCCTGCCCCCTGGTGCCAGCAGTCTGGCCCCCCAGTTGGGGCAGAGATGCGGATCAGCATGAGAAAGGCTTGAGTCGGAGCAGGAGAGCCGCTGCCTCCCACCTGAGCCCGCCCCCTGCCCCTCCTGGCCTGGGGCTGCCCTTCACCTTCAGCGGGGCCGGCACCCGGAGCAGCAGCGGCTGGAGCAGCGCCCGGGCCATGTCCCATCCGACGGGGGAGGCAGCCCCTGGGCAGAGCGGCGCAGAGGCGGGGGGCTGCCCGAGCCCCCCGGGGGAAGCGCCCCAGCGCTGTGCCCCGGAGAGGGGAGGTCCGGGCGCTGGGGATGGAGCGGGGCCGGGCGAGGAGCCCCAGGACTCCGGCAGGAAGGGGAAGAAGAAGAAGAAGAAGAAATACAACCGCCACCCCAAGCCGCCCTACACCTACCTGGCCATGATCGCCCTGGTGATCCAGGCCTCGCCCGGCAGGAAGCTGAAGCTGTCCCAGGTAAGAGCAGGGCAGGGGCCCAGGAGTCTGGGGGCCTTGATTGCCACTGTTGTGCCCGGTCGCACAGGCTGGGCGACCGGGGGGGGGGGCAGAGGGACTATTGGACCATCTAGTCTGCCCTCCTGTACCTCCCAGGCCATGCGCATCCCCCAGGTCCCCTGCTCTGGTCCCCCCCCCCAGGCGCCCCTCGGAGAGCGGGCAGCCCAGAGCCGGAGGGAGGGAGGGGGACACTGGGCTCCAGTTGGTACAGGGCCTGCCCCCCCTTGCTGGGCTTGCACGGCTCTGGGAGAGCCCCAGGACCAATGGTGGGCGAGGGGGATGCCCGGAGACCCGGGCACTGTCCCTCCCCTCCCAGGGCCTGCTCTGGGGCCGAGCTGGGCGCGTGCAGCGGCCGGGGGATCGGGGATGGGGGCAGGCGACAGACCCCCGCGGAGGGAGGGTTTGGCTCCCGCTGCTCCCAGCGGCCGGGACCCGGCGGCTGAGCCGAGCCCCATTCAGCCCCGCGCCTACTGTATACGGTGTAGATAAGCCGCGGGTCAGGGGTCGGCCGGGGAAGGAGATTAGGAACAGCGGGGGGGGGGGGATTCCTCGGAGGTCAGGTGACCTGGGAGTTTGCACAGACACGGGGGGGGGGGGGGGGGATTAGCACGTTGGGATGGAGAGCTCGCCCGACCCCCAGGCCAGGGTCTAAGGGGTCACACGAGGCTTTACCGGTGCCTGGGCCAGCGCCGGGCCGACCAGCCGGGAGCCGGCGGCTGCTTAAAGCCCAGAAGCTCAGAGCACTTTACAAACACGGAGCGCAAGGCCAGACAGTATCACTGCACTGGGGAAACTGAGGCACGGGGCCCGTCCGAGGTCTCCCAGCCAGTGGGAACGGAACCCAGGTGCCTGGTTCCAAGTGCTCTGCTCTAGCCACTAGACGCCACTCCACTCCCCCTAAGGGACCCGCTCCCCTTGGGCATTTGCCCCCAGCTTGCGGTACTGGCCCCCCACCAAGCCAGGCTAACAGCCGGCACATACATCCCCGGGCAACCTGGGAGGGGGCGGGGCCTGGACGAGTCAGCCAATCAGCTCCACCCAGATCAGCTCTGCATGGGGTGGGGGGTCAGGTACCAGATTGGACTCATGCTCAGCTCTGCTCGGACCCCTTCACTGCTTGGTGCCCCAGCTGCCCTGCCCCATGGCACTGTGGGTGCTGTTAATAGTGGGGGCTGGGGGCTTTGAGATCCGGAGGGGCAAGTGCTGTGGGGGAGGGGGTACTGGGACAGCCTGTGGAGGGGGGAGTGTCGTTCCCAGCTCCTCTGGAATGGCAGGGCAGAGCCGGGGGAGACTCTCCCCGGAGCGTGGCGTGGGCTCTGTGGGCTGTTTTGGGGGGCTGCTGCCAGTGAGTGGCCCAGCCCTGGCCCTGGGGTGCCGTTCAAGTGCTGGAAGCCAGCAGGAGGCATCAGGGAGCCCCCAACAGCCTGCCGTGCTGAGTAATCCCAGCCCCCCTGCCCAGGGTCACGGATGCTGCAGGGGCTCTGTGCTGGTGCAGCTCAGGCCCTCTGCCGGGGCCGGGAGGGGAGATGGGCATTACCGGAACCAGGGCCCAGCCCTGCTCCCATGTAACCTCTGCTCCCGGTGCCGTGGGTCACTGGGAGAAGGTGGGTGAGCTGAGCTCACACAGAGGAAGGGCGGGCATGGGGGGGAGGCCGCGGGGACAGGTGTGCACCCAGGGGCAGAGCAGACCTGGGGGTGCCCCAGCACCAGCCTTTTCCACCTTGTGGGAAAGGGGAGCTCCCTCTCCCTGGCCTGTTCGGTCCTTGGCCCCGGCGGAGGGCTAGTTAGTGCTGGTTGGGGGGGGGGGGGCGGGCTGCACAGCGTGTCACCTGGCCTGCTAGGAACAGGGATGCACCCCTCCATATTTGGGTCTCACACGCCACCCAATGGCTACAGTCACGATCCAGCAAGAGCCAGACAGGACCAACAGGATGGCTGTCCTCGAGGGGATTAAACCCTCCGCTCTGCACGACGCTCTGTGCCCCAGCCTTGCTTCCTGACAGGCTACAGTGCCTCCTTAAAGATGCAGCCAGCTGCAATCTGCTCCAGTCCATGACCACCAGGGGCCTGACAATTCCTTCCTGGCACCTTGTGCCATCAGTCTCATCTGCGCTGGGGGGGAATGAAGTGTCACATTTGCCCAGGTGTGAAAGATGACATAAGAAAACTCTGAATTGTTTAACAACACTTTGTTAGATGCTCAAAAAAGCCATAATTAAGGAAGACCCTATTGGTTAAAATGCTGACCTGGTTCAGAGGGAAGTGAAGGCAGCTATACAAAATTAAAAAATAATGTATAACAAATGGAAGAAAGGGGAAGTTGACAGTAATAAGTATAAATCAGAGGTTAGGAACTGTAGAAAATTGATAAGGGAAGCAAAGGAACACAAGGAGAAATCTAAGGCCGGCAGAGTTAAGAACAATAAGGAGTAGTTTTCAAAGTATATTAGGAACAAAAAGAATCCTCACAATAGTATTGGTCCAGTACTAGATGAAAATGTAGAATTATTAATCATAATGCAGAAAAGGCAGAAAAGTTCAATAAATATTTGTTCTGTATTTGGGGAAAAAAACCTAGATGATGGCGTCTCATCATATGATGATGATAACACTTCATCCATTCCACTAGTCTCTCAGGAGGATGATAAACAGCAGCTACTAACATTCGATATTTTTAAATCAGCTGGTCTGGATAACTTACATCCAAGAGTTTTAAAAGAGCTGGCTTGACCATTAATCTTGATTTTCAGTAAGTCTTTGTACAGTGGGGAGGTTCCAGAAGACTGGAAGAAACCTAATGTTGTGCCACTATTTAGAAAGGGTAAACATGCCTTTCATCAGACATCAATCCCAGGCAAAATAATGAAGCAGTTAATACGGGACTTGATTAACAAAGAATTAAAGGAGGGTGATATAATTAATACCAATCAACAAAGGTTTAGGGAAAGAGATCCCGTCAAACTAATTTGATATCTTTTTCTAATGAGAGTACAAGTTTGGAAGGAAAAGGTAACAGTGTTGATACGCTATTACTTAGACTTCTGGGCATTTGACTTGGTACCACAGGACATTTTGTTTAAAACACTGGGAAGATATAACATGAACACAGCACACATTACATAGATTAAATGCTGGCAAACGGATAGATCTGAGAATGTAACTGTAAATGGGGAATCGTCATAGAGAAGATGTGTTTCTAGTGGGGTACCGCAGGGATCGGTTCTTGGCCCTGGGCTATTTAACTTTTTTATCAGTGACCTGGAAGAAAACATAAAATCATCATTGACAAAGTTTTCAGATGACACAAAAATTGGGGTCGTGGTAAGTAACAAAGAGACCAGGTCTAAATTGCTTGGTAAGCTGGGCACAAGCAAACAATATGCATTTTTATACAGCTAAATGTTAACGTGTACATCTAGGGACAGAGAACGTTGGCCAGGCTTACAGGATGGAGGACTCTGGGAAGCAGGGACGCTGAAAAAGATGTGTGGGTGATGGTGAATAATCAGCTGAACGTGAGCTCCCAGTGCGACGCTGTGGCCAAAAGGGCGAATGCGATCCTGGGACGTATACACGGGAATCTCCAGGAGGAGCAGAGAGATTATGTCACCTCTATATGTGGCCCTGGTGCGAGCGCTGCTGGGGTCCTGAGTCCAGTCCTGGGGCCACAGTTCAAGAAGGATGGTGATAAACTGGAGAGGAGTCAGAGAGGAGATATGAGAATGATTCCAGGATTAGAAAACCTGCCTTGCAGGGATACATTCAGGGAGATCAATCTATTTAGCTTAACAAAGAGAAGATTAAGGGGGGACTCGATCCCAGTACCTACAAGGGGGGCACACATTTAATAACGGGCTCGTCAGTCTAGTAGAGGAAGGTCTAACACCATCCAGTGGCTGGAAGTTGAAGCTAGACACATTCACACTGCAAATAAGGCACACGATTTTGACAGTGAGGGTCATTAACCACTGGGACAATTTATCCAGGGTCGTGGTGGATTCTCCCTCACTGATGATTTTTAAATCCAGACGGGCTGTGTTTCTAACTGCTCTGCTCCGGGAACAACTTGGGGGCAGGGCTCTGGCCCGTGCTGCACAGGGGGTCAGCCTGGATGGTCACGCTGGTCCCTTCTGGCCTTGGAATCGAGGACTCTGAGCCAGCGGAGGGCCGGCCGCAGCCCCCAGCAGTCAGGGAGTTGCACACAAGGCCCCAGGAGGGAGGAGGGAGGAGCCTCCCCAATTTGTGCCACCACAATCTGAGGTGCCCACCTGGCTCCCTGTTCGCTGTGTGGCACAAGTGCTGTGTCCCACACGGGTCCCAGTGAGGTGGCACCAAAGCCAGCAGCCCTGCAGTCCAGGCAGGGACAGCCGGAGGCACGCTGAACGGAGCAGTCTCACAGGGCCCGGCGCTGGGGTCTGCTCCGCCCGCGGCCAGGGGCTCTCACCCCCTGTCTCTCGGTTTCAGATCATCCAGGAGATCGGCGCCCTCTTCCCCTTCTTCACCGAGGGCTACCAGGGCTGGAAGGACTCCATCCGCCACAACCTGTCCTCCAACTGCTGCTTCTCCAAGGTGAGCGCTGGTGCAGCGAGGGAGCGGGAGCTGGGGAAGAGAACGGCCTCCGGGGGGCTCTCGAGATACAATATGTTGTGGGGGGGGGACTGGGTCCGAGGATAGGGGGATGGGATGGGGAGCCTGAGGGAGTAAGGATCCAGCTTTGGGGGTAGGTGATGGACTGTCAGGCCCCAGGACAGGGTTGATGGAGCTGGAGAAGGGCCGGGGGAGAGCCCAGGGCTAAGGATGAGGCGGTGGGGGGGTGGGGGGTGCTAGGCTCTGAGGGGTGAATTGGTCAGGCCTGACACACAGGGAAGCTCTGTCCCGACTTCCCAAGCTCCTGGGGTTGGGTTCGGGGCCTCCCCAGGCTCAGGATTGCTCCATGGCTCCCCCGGAGGCCGATCCCCGCACTGAGCCCATCTCGCTCTCTCCCTGGCAGCTGCTGAAGGATCCCGCGAAGCCCAAGGCCAAAGGGAATTTCTGGACGGTGGACGTGAGCCGGATCCCCCCGGACGCCCTGAAGCTGCAGAACACGGCCATCTCCCGGCAGGAGGCGGCCTCCTTCGCCAGCGACCTGGCCCCCTTCATCCTGCACGGCTGGCCCTACGGCTGCCAGGGGGCACAGCACCAACTGCAGGGCGCCAGGGCCTCCTCCACCCACACCGGCTCCGACAACGAGGAGAGCAGCTACCAGCTCGGCGAGGCGGCGAGGCCGAGCAGCTCCTTCACCATCGACTCTCTCCTCAGTGACTTCCAGGAGGTGGGTCTGTCCGGGAAGCCCCGGGAGGACGGGGGCCACCCCCAGCCCGTACAGCCCCCTCCCAGCCAGTCAGCGGGAGACTCCCTTCCCATCAGCATGGACCTGTGGGGCCCAGTCCCCATCTTCCGTGTCTCCTCTGGGCCCCCGTCGCTGCCCTGGCGACCCCTGTGCAGTCTGGCTGCACCGCAGTCTTTCTCCTCCTCCTCCAGCAGCATCTCCACCCTCAGCTCCTTGTCGTCCGACGAGAGGGACCCCGGCAGCCGGCGGTCGAAGCAGGCGCGAGGCTCCCGTGCCCCGGCCAAGCGCCCCCGGCTACTGGCTGCCCGTGAGAGCAGCGGTTCCAGCTCGGACTCCGACGGCTCCGGAGGCTGCACCCCGGCTCCATCGCCCACGCTGGTGCCCCGGCCGTGCTGGGAGCAGCTCCCCACCTCCTACACCAAGTGCGTGGCCCCCAACGTTGTGGCTCCCCCAAGCGGCCCCCCGTTCTTTGCCTTCCCCACCATGCCGGGCCTGCCCTACTACAGCTACAGACCCCCCAGCTACGTCAGCCCGGTGTACTGGGACCTGAGGCCAGGCCCCTCGGTGGCCCCCAGGCAGCAGGGCCCACAACTTCCTGGCCTCTCCGTGGACCTGGACCACACGGTGCAGGGCATGCCCCCCAACAAGAGCGTGTATGACGTGTGGGTGAGCCATCCAGGAGACATTGTGCACCCAGCGCTGTACAGCCAGGGCCCCATGCCCGGCAGCGTGGCGCTGACCCGCTACGACTCCCTGTGACGGGCCCCAGTAGGGGAGGGCTGGGCAGCCCCGTGGCCTCTCAACAGCCCTGTCTCTTCGGGAGCCTGCGCCAGCTGCATGGATAGACAAGCCCTTGCAGGCCCAATTGTGCTGCTCAAAACCGGGGCCAGCAGGCAGAGCTGCATCTGGATCTGCAACGGTGCGGTCCCTGGAGACTACAAATCCCAGCATGCATTGCTGCATGCAGAGCCGAGTGTCCCTGGGGGGCCGCCCCTCCTCCCACAGAGCCAGCTGGCAGCAAGCAGGGCATCCTGATGGGCTGTTCTGCTCTGCAGGAGGAAGACACGGATGCCATTGACTCTGGTCCTCACCCAGTGGGGAACCATCTCTGCTGCCTTTACTTACCTACCTGGACGGCTGCCATTGGGCCTCTCTGGATGGGATGGGGGGAGTTGCTGCAGGAGTCTCTCTGCTCCCCCTTCTCCTGAGTTGCCTCCCTGGCAGGACTCTCTGCTCCTTTCCACATCCCGTCTGCACATGTGTGCCCTCCCCCTACATGCTCCGGGGGACAGCGGCTGCTACAGTCCAGTGGCTCCTGGGGAGGGCCTAATCCAGGCACCCAGCTTCAGCCGGCCCCAGCTGTGCAGAGCTGGGGGACATGGAAATCTGAATGCAGATCTGGATTCCTAGCGGGACAAACCATCTGACCACATGGCAGTGTAACCCACACACCTTCTGGATGTGGTGTTCTGTCCCATCTAGGGGCATCGAGACCAAAGGTGTGTGGGTTACAACAGCACGAAGGCTGGGCCTGCCTCTGGGGAGTTTCTGTTTGCCCCGGAATCTGCAGACAGAGACGCAGCTCTCAGAGCGGGGCAGCTTCATGACTTTCTACAATGCTGGGGTACCCTCCCCCATGCAGCCCACCAGGCATCTAGCATCAGCTTCACCAGGACACGGGCTGCTCGCAAGGCACAATTACCACCCAGGCAAGAAGGGACCAGTGTGACCATCCCATGTGACTGCCTGTGTAACACAGGCCAGAGACCTGCCCCCAAGTCATTCCCAGAGCAGAGCTGTTAAGAAAAAAAACAATCTTGATTTAAAAATTGCCAGTGATGGAGAATCCACCACGACCCTTGGGAAATTGTTCCAGTGGTTAATTACACTCACCATTAAAAATGTTACCCCTCATTTCACTTCCAGTCTGAATCTGTCCAGCTTCAGCCTCCAGCCACTGGATCGTGTCAGACCTTCCTCTGCTAGATCGAAGAGCCCGTTATTAGCTCTTTGCTCCCCACGCAGGTACTCCCAGACTGATCAAGTCACCCCTGCTCTTTGTTAAGGTAAATAGATGGAGCTCCTGGAGTCCATTCCCTATAGGCAGGTTTTCTAATCCTTCCATCATTCTCTTGCCTTGTCTCTGCCCCCTCTCCAATTTATCAACCTCCTTCTTGCGTTGTGGGCACCAGTACCAGACCCAGGACTCCACAGCGGTGGCACCAGGGCCACATACAGAGGGAAAATAACCTCCCTCCTCTTACCCAAGCTTACAGTTTGTACCTCCCAGGGTCCCATTCGCCCGTTTGCCCACAGCATCACGCTGTGAGCTCACATTCAGCTGGTCCTCCACCCCCACCCCCAAATCTTATTCAGCGCCGCTGCTTCCCAGGAGAGAGTCCCCCACCCTGTACCTATGGCCGGCAGTCTTTGCTCCAAGATTTTTTACTTCACATTTGGCTGTACTGAAACACACACTGTTTGCTTGTGCCCAGCTTACCAAGCGATCCAGGTCACTTTGTATCAGTGACCGGCCCTCTCTGCTAGTTCCCACTCCCCCAGTTCTGTGTCACCTGCAAAATGCACTGGTGATGCTTACATGTTCTCTGCCAGGTCATTGATAAACCCCTTCAGTAGTGTAGGGCCAAGACCCGATCCCTGGGGGACCCCACTGGGGACACACCCCCTCAATGGTGATTCCCTTCTAGAATTACATTTTGAGACCAGTTACTCTGGGGGGAGGGATAGCTCAGTGGTTTGAGCATTGGCCTGCTAAACCCAGGATTGTGAGTTTAATCCTTGAGGGGGCCATTTAGGGAACTGGGGCAAAAATTGGGGATTGGTCCTACTTTGAGCAGGGGGGTTGGACTAGATGACCTCCTGAGGTCCCTTCCAACCCTGATATTCTATGATTCAGTCAGCTTTTAATCTCCTTAAGACGTGCCACACTGATTTTGATTAAAAACTAGAAAAATACAAAGTATCATAAGGTACCACGTCAAACCCCTCACAGAAATCTGTTACAGCAACACTATTCCTGTTATCAGCCAAACTTGTCATCTCATCTAAAAGACACCGAGTGAGTTTGACAGGATCTATTTTCCATAAGCCCGTGTGGATGGGCATTAACTATATCACCCTCCTTTCATTCTTTAACTGCATCCCTGTTACTGAAGCTACTGGAGATCTCCCTCCGCCAGCAGCAGTATCAAGTCCCTTATCCCCGCTGTGAGTCCAGTCACTAGCGGACGCCATCCCTCACAGCCAACAACGTTACGTATCTTAGGGTGGAGTCTCCTCTTGAGTCAGTGTCCAGCATTTCTAAGAACCCTTTTATCTAAGGAGGAGGCCACATTCTGGTCCCAGGTGCCCCAGGGAACGCAGCACGTGTGTCTTCAAGCAAATCTGGCTCATGCTTTTTACTCTTTAATGGTTTTGCCTCCTTTCCTCCTCTTTGTTCAAATCCCCCCTGGAAAAGCAGCACTGGCTAAATGATTCCTAGCGGTGGCACAGATTCTCTCTTTCCGTTTACAAACCAGCCAGCCGGCCAGCCCGAGGCCACCTGCAAAGTGACACACGTCAGCAGGAATAATCTGAGCCCCTCGTTTATCTGTCTCGGGTGCTTCTATGGTCCCCATCACGGTGACTGAGCACCTCCCGATCTGTAACGTGTTTTGCCTCACAACTCCCATGGGAGGGCAGGGCAGAGCTGTTAGCCCCATTTTATGGGTGGGAAACTGAGGCACAAAGAGACTAAATCACATGGGGGGGGTGTCTTGTGGTAGAACAGAGACTTGAACCCAGGTTTCCCAAAGCCTAGGCTGGTGCTCTAACCACTGGGCCATCCACCCTCTCATAGAAACCACGGGAGGGGCAATCCCGCTGTGGCCAGCTCGCTGCAAAGCTCTGCTGAACGTGTAGCAGAGTGCAAACCCACGATGTTCGGGGACGGAGGGCAAATCAGATGACGCCCTTCTCTCCATTCAGACTGGACGTGTGGGCCAGGATAACTAGCCATGGGAACAAGCTACCAAGGTGCGTGGGGGATTTGCCGTCACTGGCAGTGTTTAAATCGAGACTGGCTGGTTTTCTAAAGACCTGCTCTGGTTCAGTCAGGAATTAATTCCAGGGAATTGGCTGGCCGGGGCTACACAGGAGGGCAGATGAGATGATCACAGTGGTCCCTTCTGGCCTTGGAAGCGATGAACAGGGCCGGCTCCAGGCACCAGCGAAGGAAGCAGGGGCCTGGGGTGGCCAACAGAAAGGGGCGGCATGCCGTCCGTCACCGGGGCGGCACGCCATCCGTCACCGGGGCGGCACGTCCGGGTCTCGGCCCTGCAGTCCCTCTCTTCCTCTTCGGTGGCACTTCGGCAGCAGTTCAGCCAGGCTTGGGTTTTTTAGTTTGGTTTTTTTTTCCTTCGCCGCTTGGGCCGGCAGAAAAGCCGGAGCTGGCCCTGGCGATGAAGCTCGGGGACATGGCCCAGCTACCCACCATAATGAAGGGAAGAGAGGAGGTAAGGTAGCTCAGGCTGCGCTCTTCCCTCCCCATCTCCTCCTACAGGACCTGAGGGGATGGTCAATTAATTTAAAAGGCAAAAAATGCATCACCGATCAAAGGAAATTCTGCTTTACCCCCCGCACGCTTGGCCTGTGGAATCCACTGCTCTGGGGATCGCCGAAGCCAAGAGTTTAGCAGGCTTCTGCCGAGGGCTGAACACGGGTGTGGGTGAGAACATCCCCCAGGGTTCCATAGGCCGGGCACCCACTGGGGTCAAGCGGGGGCTGCCCCCGTGGAGAGGGTATTCCATAACCACCCACTGGGAGGGTCTTGCCCCATCCCCTGATGAGTTGGTGGTGGCCCCAGCAGGCGGGATGCTGGATTAGACGGACCATTGGCAGAGCCCGTGAGAACAGACCTACATGCCTTAGCCACTTGTTGCAAGGATTTGATTGGAGATTTGAGCTGTGGGGGTGGGTGCTGACTGGATGCCTGGGTCACGTGGCAGGTTGCTGTTCCCTCCATGGAATGAGCGTCCGGGTTCCAGGAGCAAGCCCCTGGGTGCGGCTTCGAAATTCACCTCCGGCATGGACTGTCCCAAGCCCACAGCTTCCCCGCCAGCCGCGGCATTCGCGGAACCGGCTGCAGACAGCGAACGGGAGCGGAGGGCGAAAGCAGGCGGAGGAAGTTCAGGGTTTCTGCTAGAGAAAGCGTGGCCAGAGCGTCTGCCCAGGGGCTCTCCCAGGCCTACCAAAAACATGGGGCTTGAGCTAGAACTGCAGCTGGAGTCCGTGGAGCTTGGAGCTGCCCCACCAGCCCCGCCCACCTCATTAACCCCTGGTCTCCTGCATGTCTCTGAACACGCCCAAACCCTTCTCCGCCCCGAGGTCTCCAGGATCCATCTGTGTCTGACCTGTCTGGTCGCGCTTCTGACGCTAAGCTCCTCCACGACTGTATCTTCTCCTGGGTCTAGTCCCTCACACGGCACCCTGGCTCCATGTCAGTAATAAAGTATTTGTGCCTGGTTAATTGGCAGCAGGTCTGTGCATAGCCCCCTGCGGGTGTGGGGGTTTGGGGTTTCAGAGATTGGGAGGGGTTGTGGGTGTCAGAGACAAGGGGGGTGTCACAGATGAGGCCTGAAGTCACAGGCTTAGACTGAGCTCTGAGCTGGGTGAGAGCAATGGGACCACTCGAGCAATGAGCTGAAGGGATCGCCAGCTGGCCCAGGATGAGCGGCAGGGCTGAGGGAGGCAGTTTGGCTGCATCACCATAACTGAAATTCCCTTTGAACAAGTCCGAGAATGTTCCTCATGCTCACGCCCCCCGGCACAATCCCAAGAGCCCACCTTATGGGCCTAGGTCGGAGCCCACTCCCGGGGGATCCACTGAATTGTCAGAACAATGGGGAACAGTTTCAATTAAAACACAAGGCTGTGCGAACCCGAGCCTGGCAGGTACCTGTGTAAGTGCAGAGAGCATCCCTCGCCATAACAAACAGCAACCTGTAATAAAAGGCTATAGTTCCCTTAAAGCTGCCATCACCATGCTTCAGAGTTAACGGGGAGAGTAGCATTCCAGGCTGCCTGCAGCCGTCACTGCGCTGGTTACAGCTCACGGTTGGAGGGTTTTTGTTAAATACAAACCAGGAGGGCTAGAAACTGACTTTTTAGATACTAGGGCTTAAAATCTGCAGCCCCACTGTGCACTGGGCATGAGTTTGGCAGCAGGTCCCATAGCTGTGGGATAGGTGGGTGCATATGTCCCACTGCCCAGGTCTGAGCTAACCTGAAGCTCTGCCACCCACCAGGAGCGTCCACCGGGATTAAACCCCAACACACCATTCAGCGCCCCCCCCAGCCCCCCCCGGGCAGCAGGGCTTTTTGCACATCCAAGGCTTCCCCAGGCTTTGTTCAGTGAGCTCCCCTCCCATATGCTCATTCACTCTCCCCCCATCCCAGTTATCGCTGAACTAGGCAGGGGGAGCGGAGATGGGGGGCTGGTGAGATCCGGCGACAGTGGGGAGCCTCAGCTGCTCACCAGGCACAGAGGAGCGCCCTGTACCCCCACCCCAAGGAAGCCACGCCCACACAGGCATATTTCACGTTTGCCCCCTCCCCTGGCAAACCAAACCCACTGCCCCAGAACAGACCCGCCCCATCCCCATCTGCCCAGGACACCAGGCGCCCCACACCGCCTCCAGGAGATCTGCGCCATCTGCCCCCGCCCCTTGCTGGGCTCGCCTGCTGCTGCCCCCTCTGCCCGACTAGATGCACGGTTGGGACCTGCACCTCGAGATCCTCTGCGTCCACCTCCTCTCCTCTCCTAGGAGGCCCCGCCCCAGGGCAGAAGCCCGCCGGGCCCTATCCCCACCTAGGCCCCTGCCTGGGAACCCCCCCAGGTCAGAGGTCTGGCATGAGCGGGTCCAGCCGGGCAGGAGCTGCGGGGAAGGGCAGGAACCCAGAAGACTGGGCCCTTGTACACTTGGGCCAAAGGTCCAGCGATCCTCAAGCCACTTGATGCATGTTACTGGGGGGGCAGGGGGCGCATGTGTGGGCCTGCAACACTGCCCCCTGGTGGTCATGGTGGACATACCTGTGCATGGCGTCAGCTCGCCGCCGCTGGAATCAGGCCGAAGAAATCTGCAAACTTAATTCCAGCTCTGGAGGGCGCCCTTCTCTCTCCTGCCCTTCCCCCTTCCCCCACCTGCCTCGGGACCCCACCAGACCCTTCCTGCACCCTCCACCCCATCTTCCCTCTCACCCCTCATTGCCTTCCCAATCCCAGCGCTAGGAAAAAGAGCCATTATTTGCTGCACGGTACAAAATCCCAGCCCTGCTCCCCCGTCACATGGTGGGGGGACACTGCCTGATAGGTGCCCCTCTTGCACTGCCCTAAGCCAAATGTCCCACATGGCTCTGGTGCCCCACCCCCACTCCCAGCCTCCAGCCCGCTGCTCTCCCACTACCCCCCCATCCCATCCTGCAGCCCCTGCTGTTCTGGTCCTGGCCCTCTCCTGAGCAGAAGCTGACGCCTGTGCCCAGTAGGAGGGTGTTTTTGTGCTGAGACCCCCTAAACTCACCTCACTTGTGGAGACCAGTCTGGAACGTGAGGCCAGGCTCTGCAGCTGGAGGGGGGGCTGCAGGCAGTGACAGGGAGCCGGGGTCATGCCAGGAGCAGGGATTAATGAACAGATGGTGCCAAGGGCCCGTGAACTGGCACAAAGAGGATCAGCGGCAAATGCTCCGCAACAAAAGGTGAGAGGAGTTTGCGTGGACCTGCCCCAGGGGCTGCCATTCAGCCCCCTCCCCCTGCGGCCCAGGCCCCGGGAGCCAGGTTGGGCCGGACTGGCGCAGGGGAGCTGCTGGGATGGCACCAGGGACTTCAACCAGAATGCCGGGCGGGAGGTCAGTCTGACCAGGGGGATGTACTCACGGGGAGCTGGGATCCCACAGTCCCATGCAGCAATGCTCCCCGCAGGCCCAAGCCAAACGCCCCCCACCCCAGCCACCAGCCGGGGCCTGACCCCGAGCCTGACACAGGCTCTAACCCAGCCCTGCACCAGCCCAGCCGCTAACCCAGGCCATAACTTGAGGCCTAACCCAGCTCTCTTAGGGCGCGTCTACACTGCAAAGAAAAACCCCACACTGTGGTCTCGGAGCCTGGGAAGACTGATTCGGGCTCGCAAGGCTCGGGCTGCAGGGGCTAAAACCAGCAGGGCAGCCGTTCCCGCTGGGTCTGGCGCCCGGGTTCGGAAACCCCAGACGTTCCCTCCCCTTCGCCGGGTCTCAGAGCCCAGCCTCCAACCCATGCCGAACGGCTACGCTGCTGCTCTCAGCCCCACAGCCTGAGCCCCATAGCACTCTGGGCCTGGGCGCCCCAGGCTGGTCTTTGCAGGGTAGCCAGGCCCTCGGAGCCCTCGGGGCAGCCAGGCTGCAGCCCGTAGCTGATCAGCTGGAAGTGCTGGGAGCCTGAGAGGTTGGGAACAAATGCGACGGGGCCAGAGCTGTCATTTCCTCCGAGCTGAGCCAGGAGACTCCAGCCTCAGGGCAGACCAGGTCTCTGCTGCTGGACGGTCCGGTCCGGAGGATTTAAGGGAGCGTCAGGAAGCAGCGGTGGGAGGGTGAGCAAGCCGTGTAGTGGGCAGGCCACCCCCTGCCAACAGCCAGAGATCTGTTCATTTCCAATCTGGTGAGCTGCTCCGTCCCTACTCGCCTCCTGGTGCCCTGATGGTGCCGCTTCTTCCCAAAGCATCCGCAAACTCCCCGGTCACATCAGCCGGCCCCACCCAGGACCGTAACCCCTAGCCCAGGTACTGAGCCAGGCCTGGTCTGCTGGCCCTGCACCGAGCGAGCGCCAGCCTCCGGTTCGCTGCTCGGAGGGAGCCAAGGGACCAGGCCAGATACACGCTGTTCACCTGTGTCCGCAGGAGGGACAGGGTGCGGACCCCACGTCTGGGCTGACCCTGCCTGACCCTCAACCCCTTTGCCTTGTCTAGGCCAGGGGTTCCCAATGGAGGGCCGGACACAGCCCCCGGGGGTCTGCTGGCTGGGGCGGAGATCAGGGGGCATTAGGAGAGTTGCCCCCCCGCAAATTGCTTCTTTCCACTCCCCTCCCGGCCCTGGCCCTTCAGCGCAGCCCCAGGGCACACCTGGCAGAGGCTGTGTTTGGGGTGCAGGGTCTGGAACAGGGGAATTTTTGGGGGTGGGGGAGCCTGGGTCAGAGGCGCAGAAGAGGCGCAGCTGGAAGGTTTCCTCCTCCCACCCTCAGCAGCAGGCTTGCAGGCCGGGGGACAGGGGTTGCTATTTCACAGTGGGGAGTATCGGGGACCCCCCATGCACTGACCTGTCCCCTTCCCCAATCCCATCTCCGCTATCCATGCTGGAGCCCCCGCCCCATTGCAGGCTGCGCCCGGTGCCCTCCCCAGCCAGCCATCCCTCGCCAGGGTGGGGCACAGAGCTGCCCCTCAGCCTGCCCCACCACCGGGCTCACTCAGCCTTCTCGCCGACTGGGGGCTCCCCTTCCCCATTCCCCCCAAACTCAGGGTCCCCCTCACAACATGGCTGCCCCACCCCTTCCGAAACTCCCTTAACTCTTCGTACACCACTGCCCACCCCAGCCCCTCCACCTCCCCATGAGCCATCTATGTTCAGCTTCCTCCGTCTCAGTCCAGACTGGTCTCTCCGTGTCGCCCCCTCACCCCTCTGCCCCAGGGCCAGACTGGGGCTCTCTGGGGCTGAACCGCGGCTTTGACTGGGGTAACGGGTTCTGCCCCCGCCCCCTTTCTCTGCCCCCCACCCCCGCGCTCCCCAGCCGGAGGGGGCCTGCCTGCTGCAGGAGAACCGGGCCCTGCGGGCCAAGCTGGCTCTGGTAGCCCCAGGAACAAGCAGAATGTGCCCTGCCTGCCACCGGTGAGAGGCAACACCAAGGGACCTCACTCAGCTACACCCCCACCAGCACCCCTGTGGGGCAGAGGCCAGGGGACCTTGCTTATGGTAAGTGGGGAGGACACGGAGCTTTGGCTCAATTTGGGGAGTGAGGTCAGGGCTTTTGCCTCTGCAAGGGAAGGGGTGCTGGGCACCAGTGGGCAGGAGGGGTGGCACCTGCCCTCAGATGGAAAGATGCACCCCTGACTCCTGGCCCCTGCTGGTACATTGAGTTTCTATGTCTGTCAGAATTAATATTAATAGTGTTCCCCAAGGAGCATGAATGGTGGGCCACAGCACCTATTGCAGCTGCAGAAGGGGGCCTCAGGGAAAACGTCTGGGACCCCCTGGTCTAGGCCAGCCCCCACTGGCCTCAGGGAAGCCCTGCCAAGCAGCCAGACTCTCTGGAGGGTTTCCAATCAGCAAAAGCTCCCCTCTCGGATCCACATGGCGGGTGGCGGCTGCTCTGGGAGCTGTGTGGATAGGAACATCAAGGGAGCGAATGGCTCCCCTCAGGGCAGGAGAACAGGCTAGCAGAGCTGGGCCCTATGCTGTGGGGCTGGGGGCTCAATGCGCTCTGGGCCCTGCCCCCGTCTGTCTAGCCGGGAGGTGCTTCTATGGCCCTCAATATGGGAGTCCCTCTGCTGATGCCCCTCAATCCCTAACCACTGCCCCCTGCTACCCCAGCCCTGGGGTGTGTCCCCCAGCTCTGCCAGTGCCCCTCAGACCTGACCCACAGCCCCCTGCTACCCCAGCCCTGGGCTCCCCCACTCCACTCTGCCAGTGCCCCTCAATCCTGACCCACTGCCCCCTGCTACCCCAGCCCTGGGGGTGTGTCCCCCAGCTCTGACAGTGCCCCTCAGTCCTGACCCACAGCCCCCTGCTACCCCAGCCCTGGGCTCCATCCCCGCCAAATCTGCTGCTGCCCCTCAATCCCAACCACAGCCCCCCTGCTACCTCAGCCCTTGAGGTACCCCCCAAGCTCTGCCAGTGCCCCTCAATCCTAACCCACAGCTCCTTGCTACCCCAGCCCTGGGCTCCCCCCCAACTCTGCCGCTGCCCCCCAATCCTGACATGCAGACCCCTGCTACCCCAGCCCTGGGCCCCCCACACCTCTCGCTCTGCTGCTGCCCCTCAAACCCTGACCCGCAGCCCCCTACCCCCACTGTTCCATCTTACTGTGAACCGTAACCTCTCTGCGACCTCCGCACTGGTGCCAGGGCTCCCCGGTGCAATCAGCCCCAGCATTAGCAGCCCTGTTAGTGCGGGCACTTTGCATAATCCTCCCAGTGTTAGCACAACAAAGGGGCTGGGGCTGGAGGGCAAGGGGAGCAAACTGGGCCAAGGGGAATCCAGGGGGTATCTCGGGGAAAGGGCCCACCAGGGAGGGGGGTCGGAGCATGGCACGGTTCCCCTAGGGAAGGTGGGAGCCTGGGCGCAGCACTGAGGAAACCACTTCTGGGGAGGGTCCTAGAATCATAGATCAGGGTTGGAAGGGACCTCAGGAGGTCAGCTAGTCCGACCCCCAACGCGGGGTCCTCCCGGACCTCACAGGCTTTGCCACTTGGGAATTCTGCCGTGGAGCCAATCACCCCAAAACACAGACGTGAGGGGCAGACCCGGCCTGGCCCGGCCCAGACCCTGACTGAGAGCAGGGTGAGCAGCCAGCTCCAGCCCCGTGCCTCAGCCATGAAAGCACGGAGCTCACCCGGGGGGACTCCAAACACTGCACCCCCCGAGGGCTGGAGGCATCTCGCCCCAGGGCTGCTGCACTACCCCAAGGGGAGAAATGGCTGAATGTAAAGGGTTAACGCTTTCATTGCTGATTGCTGGAGCAGAAACACCCAGGCAGTAGGAGCAGATATTCCCCTCCCGCTGCCAACCTCCTCCCTGACTCCCTCAGCTGGGGAATCTCCCAGGAGACACTTAGCCACGTGCTGAGGACCTGGGGATCCCCAGCACCAGGATCCACCTGGGGAAGGGCGGGGGAGCTCGTAGCGTGAGCCTCTAGCTCAGTGGTTCTCAGCCTGCGGCCCGTGGGCCCGCTTCCAGCCCAGTCAGCTCAGAGCTGCGGCCCATGGGACATCCTCAGGGCCATATCTGTAGTATTGGATGCATCCCACAGAACACATTCTGGCCCACATACGTGGCCCACAGTGGTAACTAGGTTGAGAACCGCTGCCTAGCTAATCGGTGATGGACATGCCCAAAGCCAGCCCACAACGGTCGCTGCCCTGACTATGAGCTCACCCCCTAAGCAGGGCGAGGCCCGGTCAAGGTCTGGATGGGAGACGTCCAAAGAGAGGGTGCATCCCACCTTGAGCATGGAGGATGGGGGGGAGCTGGCAGGGCTCAAAGGCACGGGAACATGCCCTCCTGCTGAATCTCAGGCAAAGGGCCAGCCCCCCTCCCTCGATGACAGCGGCGCCACCCCCCAGGAGTGCAGAAATCATGAGATTGGCTTAAAAATCCCGAGATCTTCAAAGCCAAACACCCGGCCTCCAGGTTCTGAGCCGCCAGGGCTCACGCAAGCCTCAGGGCCCAAACCCTGGGAGTAGCAGGCTCTCTCGCCCCCATGTTCTCCCATCCAGACCCCGTGGGGAGAAGAGCCGGGCCTGTGGCTGACGGACAAGATGGTTCGGGCATGGCAGGACAGGGGCCCTGCTTTGCCACAGGACCATGGTTCCCTGCCTGGACCTGCCTCCCCTCCATGGCAGCGGGCTGGCGGGTTTTATGCCTCTGGCTTCGTGTGGGCATGCGGCCAGTCAATGCCCAGTGGCATCAGGAAAGCCTTGCTGGCAACTCCGGAGTCCTGCACGTCTCCATGGCCCAGCACCCAAGCGCATCCCCGGGTGGGAAACGGGAACAGCAGGGCTGGGATAGGATCCCAAGGGGTAGAAATAGCTCCTTTGGGTCCCTGCCAGGGCCCCAGCTCAGGGCTGTGCCCTGCAGGCCCTTCAGTGATGGGGCTTCCCCTAGGACAGGGAGTGGGAGGATGGGTGGCCCAGTGGTTAGGTGCTAAACTAGGTTCTGCAACCAGCTCTACAGACTCCCCTTCGTTTCTCGCTGCCTCGGCTGCCGTCCCTGCCCTGGGGGTGACAGTGCTGCCCCAGCCCACGGGGAGGCTGGGAGGCTAAATCTCTCTTGTGATTGCCAGGCGGCTGGATACCACAGGGAGAGGGGGCTGCTGCGTGAGCAGCCACAGAGACTCCAGTCAGTGCCCCACAGGGTCTGGAGCCCTCCTTGGGCGTGGTTCTTGCTATTCAGCCTGCTTGAGTTGATGACATTCAGTTAGGATGAATGCAAAGTGCTCCACTTAGGAAGGAACAATCAGTTGCCACATACACAATGGGAAATGACTGCCTAGGAAGGAGCACTGCAGAAAGGATGAGGAGTGGGTGTCATAGTGGATCACAAGCTAAATCTGAGTCAACAGTGTAACACTTGCACACAAAAAAAGAGAGAGAAAGAGCCCACATTCTGGGCTGTATTAGCAGGAGTGTTGTAAGGAAGACACAAGAAGTAATTCTTCCGCTCTGCTCTGTGCTGATTAGGCCTCACCTGGAGGATTGTGTCCAGTTCTGGGCGCCACATTTCAGGAAAGATGTGGACAAATTGGAGAGAATCCAGAGAAGAGAAACAAAAATGAGTAATTCAGAGTAACAGCCGTGTTAGTCTGTATTCGCAAAAAGAAAAGGAGGACTTGTGGCACCTTAGAGACTAGCCAATTTATTTGAGCATAAGCTTTCGTGAGCTACAGCATCCCATGAAGTGAGCTGTAGCTCACGAAAGCTTATGCTCAAATAAATTGGTTAGTCTCTAAGGTGCCACAAGTCCTCCTTTTCTTTTTTAAAAAATGAGTAAAGGTCTAGAAAACATGACCTCTGAGGGACGATTGAAAACATTGGGTTTGTTTAGTCTGGAGAAGGGAAGACTGAGAGGGAACATGAGAACAGTTTTCAAGCACATAAAAGGTTGTTACAGGAAGAGAGAGAAAAATTGTTCTCCTTGACCGCTGAGGACAGGGTCAGAAGCAATGGGCTTAAATCGCAGCGAGGGAGGTTTAGGTTGGACATTAGGAAAAACTTCCTAACTGTCAGGGTGGTGAAGCACTGGAATAAATTGCCCAGGGAGGTTGTGGAATCTCTGTCGTTGGAGAAGTTTAAGAGCTGGTTAGACAAACACCTGTCAGGGTTGGGCTAGATAGTCCTTAGTCCTGCCAGGGAGGTCCCGTCCAGTCCTAGGAAGCTATGATTCTTCCTGGCATCACCCCAACTCATGGCTCCTAGGCCCTCCACCCAACACCCTAAACTAGCCAGGCCAAGCCCTGCCCTGTTCCTGTACCAGGCCTCACTCTGCCCACGGGAATCTCAGCTCATCTGCAGCTGCTTGTCACCCCTGTGCCCAATACCTTGGCGGTGCCCCAGGACGGCAGGCGCCCACCCAGCCAGGCGGGGTCACCCCAGAGCCAGGCAGGCCAGGAGGCTCTGGCTGGGGGTGGCCCCCCCCAGCAGCGCTGTCTCAGGCCCCGTTGTGCTGAGCTGCAGGGTGAGCTGTGGAGGGGAGGCAGGGGCCACTTCTCACCTCAATCAACCCAGGGCCGCCACCTCCCGCCTCCTCCCAAAGCAGAGCCAGCGCCCAGCCCCTGCCCCTGGGCCGCACCCCAGCCGGGCTGGCTCCAGCGGGGGGCGAGCCGCCCATCTGCATGACAAAGGCCGCGATGGCCACTGAGAGCCCCTAATGCGCCCACCTGAGAGCTCCCAACAGCCGCCGCGGGCGCCTGGCCTCCCTCTTCACACGCTCCGGGCGCCTGGCCGGGACGGACGGACCCAGCCCCCGCGGAGCAGCCCTCGGGCCCCGCCGGCCACCCCGCTGCCCAGCCCAGCGCCATGGAGCAGACGCCGCCGAAGAAGAAGAAATACAGCCGGCACCGCAAGCCGCCCTACACCTACCTGGCCATGATCGCCCTGGTGATCCAGGCCTCGCCGGGCAGGAAGCTGAAGCTGTCCCAGGTACGGGGCCCCCCGCCCGGGACAGCTGCGCCCTCCTGGCCGGGCAGCGCAGCGCGCAACTCGCCACGGCCCGGATCGGGGCCCCTGGGTGGTTGGTGCCCCCGGGAGGAGACCCCCGCCCTGAACCAGTGACCCCGGACCGCAGGCTGCAGTTCCCTCCTGGGGTGCCCTGTAGGAGGTTGTGGGGCGGGGACCCAGCGTAGGGTCACCGGTCCCGGAGTTAGCTCCGCTCCAAGCGCCTTGCCGTCTGCCTGCGGGCTGGGGGGCATCGGCTGGGTTTGTGGGGGGGGGTAGGGTAGATTGGCGGCAGGGCCGGTTTTGGGGTGGTAGGGGCAGTGGCTGCTGGGCGATAACTGGTTTGGAGAAGAGGAAGGGGGTCGTTGGGGGGTCACTGGTTTGGGGTAGGGATGGAATGGTAGGGGGAGGGGGGTCACTGGTTTGAGGGGGTGGAGGTGTGGGGGTCACTTGTTCGGGATGGGGAGAGAGGGTTTGGGGCGGTCACTGGTTCGGCCTGTGGAAGTGGGGGGTTTCTAGTTCAGGTTAAGGGATGGGGTTGGGTTCAGGGAGGGGGGTCACTGGTTCGGGGTTTTGGTGGGTGTTTGGGGGTCACTGGTTTGGAATGGTTCCGGGTGGGCGATCAGTGGTTTGGGGTATGAGAGAGGGTTTGGGGGGGGGGGGGTGTCACTGATTCGGGGGAGGTGAGAATCACAGGTTTGAGGTGAGGGGATGGGAGGTGGGCTCAGTAATTTGGGGGTGGGGAAGGCGGGAGAGAAGGTTTGGGGGTCACTGGCTCGGGGAGAGGTGGGGGTCAGTGGTTCGAGGTGGGGAGATGGGGTGGGGGTCACTGGGAGTCACTGGTTGGGGTCAGGGAGGGGTGCGTGAGGGTCCCCCAGCAGGGCCCGGCGCGGGGGTCTGCTCCGCCCGCGGCCAGGGGCTCTCACCCCCCGTCTCTCGGTTTCAGATCATCCAGGAGATCGGCGCCCTCTTCCCCTTCTTCACCGAGGGCTACCAGGGCTGGAAGGACTCCATCCGCCACAACCTGTCCTCCAACCGCTGCTTCTCCAAGGTGAGCGCTGGGCCGGGGCCCCAGACACCGGGGGCAGGGGTGGGGTGGGGTGACGGGGCTTTGGGGGCAGGCTGGCGGTGGAGGTGGCGGGATACGGGGGGGGCAGACTGGCGGTGGGGTGATGGTGATGGGGTATGGTGGGCAGGTTGGCAATATTGGGGGTAGGGATGATGGGGATGTGGGGGTCAGGCTGGCAGTGGGGGGGATAAACAGGACATGGGGGGCAGACTGGCAGTGGGGTGGGGTTAATGGGCTATGTGGTGACAGGCTGGCAGTGGGGGGGGATGACAGGACATGGGAAGCAGGCTGGCAGTGGGGGGGTGCGGTTAATGGGGCATGGGGCAGGCTGGCAGGGTGGGGATGACAGGTATGGAAGGCAGGCTGGCAGTTGGGGGGTGGGGATGACGGAGTATGGGGGACAGGCTGGCAGTGGGGGGTGGAGATGATGGGCTATGGAGGGCAGGCTGGCAGTGGGTGGGGTAAACAGGAAATGGGGGCAGGCTGGTGGTGGGAGGGGATGACAGGATATGGGGGGCAGGCTGGCAGTGGGGGGGATGATGGGGATGGGGGTCAGGCTGGCAGTGGGGGGGTAAACAGGAAATGGAGGACAGGCTGGCAGTGGGTGGGGTAAACAGGAAATGGGGGGCAGGCTGGAAGCGGGGGTGGAGTTAAAGGGGCATGGGGCAGGCTGACAGGGTGGGGAAGATTGGGTATGGAGGGCAGGCTGGCAGTGGGGGGGTGGGGATTATGGGGTGTGGGAATGACAGGGGATGGGGATCAGGCTGGCAGTGAGGGGGGTAAACAGGAAATGGAGGGCTGGCTGGCAGGGGCGGGTCTCTGACTCTGGGGAGCTCTGTCCCTGGAGACCTCCCCCCTCCCACAAGTTGAGCCCGTCTCGCTCTCTCCCCGGCAGCTGCTGAAGGATCCCGCGAAGCCCAAGGCCAAAGGGAATTTCTGGACGGTGGACGTGAGCCGGATCCCCCCGGACGCCCTGAAGCTGCAGAACACGGCCATCTCCCGGCAGGAGGCGGCCTCCTTCGCCAGCGACCTGGCCCCCTTCATCCTGCATGGGCAGCACTACAGGGGGGGTCCCCAGCAGATGCTGCCTGCAGCCAGCGTGGGCGCTAGAGCTCCCGCACCCGGGGCCGATCCAGAGACTCAGGCCCCACAGACCAGGCCCCAGCTGGACACTTCCTTTTCCATCCAGTCCCTGCTGCAGAACCTGCACAAGGTGGACTTGAACGAGCAGCCTGGGGGTCAGGGGCTGCCCAGGCTGGGGAGGTCTCTGCACCCGGAGAGCCAGGAGCCCTCTCCCTTCCCGCTTCCTTCCCCCGCTGCGCTGAGGGCCCCTGGCAGCCCCAGCTACCCCTCCAGGGGCCCTGGCATCCCAAGGACTCGCTCCTCCTCTGCCTCGACGCTGCCCTTGGATGAAAAGAGCCCAGGCAGCCCGCAGCCCCCGGCTCTGGCCAAGTGCCCCCAGCTGCTCCGTGCCTTCCCGAGCAGCAGCTCCGACTCAGAGGGCTCCACGTGCCGCACCCCGCCAGTGTCCCCCATGCACCAGCTCCCCCCCTCCTACGCTATGGGCCTGACCCCGCTCATCCCCACTTGCTTTGCCTTTCCCCCCATCCCCGGGCTGCCCTACCTCGGCTACTGCCCCGCTGCCTACGTCAGCCCGGCCTACTGGGACCTTGTGCCCCAGCCCTTGCCAGCGGCCCTTCCCCCACTGCTGGGCGTCCCCATGGACCTGGACAGCGCCTTCCCGGCCCTCCCCCGCAGCAAGGCCAGACACGCCCCTCCCACAGCGCCTCCGCCCTGGCACACCCAGCATCTGGTGCCCCCCCCAGTACGGGGGGTTCTGAGGGACATGGGGGCAGCCCCTTTCCGGCGGGGCAGCAGCGCGGCTGCTGGGCGATGGCTGACGCTAAACGTGCAATAAAGGCCAAAAGCTGGGAAAGGGCAGCTCCCCACCGGCCCTGCCCCGGAGACCAGCCCCTCCTGAGCCCCTGGCCTGCACCACGCAGCCTGCAGGCCCAGCACGCAGCGTGGCCTGGCCATGGGGCTTAGGTTGCAGTGGTGTGTGCTGCAGCGTGGCCCGGGGGCCTTCCCAGGGGAGCAGGGCCCAGAGCCTGGGCTGGAGGAAAGGCGGGGTGGCTCCCAGGGGCTGGGGCAGCCTGGGCCAGCCCTGCCCCTCCTCCGGCCAGCCCCAGTGGGAAGGTGAGTGGGTGGGGTGGAGACCGTGCGGGGGGTATGTGTGTAAAGTGTGCGCACACACGCACAGCTATGAATAAAGGCGAATGGAGACTTGGCCGTGCCGCTCACTGTGCTAACCCCATCACCTGCCCCTGCCCTATGCTGACCCACAGCCTGCTCCCCCCAGCTCCCTGAGCCTGTCCTGTTCCAGCCCCAGGTCCATCTGCTACTCGCTACGGGGTGGGGGGAGGGGAGCAATGTGAGGGCAACCGCAGGCAGCAGTAGGGGTGGGGGCTTCACCATCTGTCCCCGGCTGTGCTTGGCAGCCCCCCATGAGTGCGGGAACCCATGTCAGGAAATACAAAGCCTAACCCCTCTGCCAGGGCACAGGACCATGAGCATGGGCTTTGAGACGGCGTTTGGGGCTGGGCCCCACCAGTTGGGGGCCTAGGACTACCTGTGGGGATTGCAGAGGCTGGGGACAGCAGGTTCTTTGCTCTGGCAAGTGGGGGGGGCAGGGGGGGGAGGCCACAAACTGGCTGAGGATGCAGGAGACACAGGGTCCCGAGGGAGGCAGGGAAGAGGTGGGAGGGGGAGGGATGTCTCAGAGCTGGGCCCCTCACCCTAATAAGGCAGCATCAAGAACAGGCTGGGGATGCAAAGGTTCCTCTTTATTGCCACTGCAAGCGCCCAGCGGGAATAGCGCTCAAGTAGCACAGACACAGCCTGGGGGCCCCAGCCCTCCCCCAGCAGCCCATCTGCCAGGGACGCAGACCTGGGGACGGGGCATGAAGGGCCTCTCCCGCAGGCGGTGGGGCAGGAGCACTGGCTGGGAGTGGAGTGCCCAGCTACTCCAGCAGGGGGCAACTGCAGGGAGTGGGGCAGCACCGGCTATGGGGGGGGCCAGCAGCGTGGGCATGAGGATGCCTCCCTCCAGGCTATTGCACTAATTAACTCCTTGCACAGAGCTCGGGTTCGAGGAGCGGCGGGGAAGATGAGTCCTCCGTGATCTCCCCCAACATGGGTGGCCAGGGGGATGCAGGTGCACATTTGCCTGGCTTTGCATGTGCATTCAGACATGCGTGTGCGGAGGAGCATGCATGATTGTTCAACCCAGTGACTGCTCAGCAATTGTCAGGCAGTATGTGGGGGCTTTGCTGTGGGGTGGGGGCAAGGCCCTGCTGGTCTCCTATTTGCCCATTCGGAGGGCAGGGTGACTGCTCTGTGTGCTTTACACACACGCAGGGAGCATGCCCTACCGTTATGATAGGCCCTACAATAACAGTTGCAGGGTGGGAGCCCATTGTCCCACATAGCTTTCCTCTGTCATCAGGGGGTCAGCAGAGGGGAGCACGGTGTGGACAAGGGCTGCCAATACCCAGCATGGGGGGCTGGGCGACCTGTACTACAAGGGTAATGGGGGGGGGGCACGTCTCCTAGTCAGAATGGGCCCAGAATGGCCCTGCTCAGGGCAGGTGTCTGGCCCGAGAGGGGCCCCATGGCTGGAGGAAATCACAGCCCAGCTGCCGAGCTGGGGACAGTGTGCCGGGGTATCCACTAGTGGGCAGAGGGAACCAGCATAGCACGGTCAGCCCAGGCCAGGCCCTTCCCTTCCCCTGCTTCTCTGCCCTGTCGCTGGGCTTAGGGCCAGGGCTCCACCCGCAGCCTGGTGTCTGGGACCAGACGCCCCCATTGCCCCGTGGATGCGCTGGCTGTTGGATGTGATTGCTCCCTCTCAGCTGACGGCCCCTGCCTACCCTGCCCCGGTGCCTCCTTGCTGCGGCACAGCTGGAGAGAGGTGGGGTTGCTGCCTGCATCTTGGGCCCGGGGACGGGGCCAGGCGGGCTCAGAGCTCGCTCCGGCCCCAGGAGTCGATCCTGCGGGAAGCTGGGCCCAGCTCCACCTTGCAGACGCGCTGGGCGAACTTCAGGGAACACATGGTCTCCCCCGCGTTCTTCTCCAGTAGTGAGATCTGGGGGGGAGAGACGGACAGAGTAAGGGGGCCTGGTTAAAATAACCCGCTTTCACCATCAAGGGGTAGCGGGCCCCATCCCCCAGAGTCCTACCCCCACACAGGGGTCCCTCATCACAGTAATAACGGACGTGGGTGCTGAGCCGCCCTCTCGGTGGGGGGTGCGGGCGTGGGACAACATGGCCTCGCTGCTCAGCCGAGCAGGAACCAATCGAGCCCTCCGCGATCCCTGTATCATCCTGGGCTGGGAAGTCTGTTAATCAGCAGCGTTCTCCCTACTGGCCAGAGGCAGCAGCACGGGGTGAAATAATGTAGGCCCTACACAAACAACAACAGTTATTCCCCCTTTTCTCTGCCACAGAATGGCGAATTTCCATGAGGCATTTCGGGTGCAGCAGCTCACGCGCGGGAGATGTGGCCTATGAAGCCCCAGCATGCAGTGCGGCCATTCCCCAGCATGCCCCGGGCCCGGCGGTACCTACCTGCACCATCATTACAGTCTTGTTGCCCTTGCCCAGGGAGTCCTGCAGCAGGTAGGTGAGCTTGGAGTTGCGGAAAGGCACGTGGCCCTGCTTGGCTCTGAGGGCCTGGATCACCTCCCCCAGGGCCAGCAGGGACTTGTTAATGTTCTGAGCTTCCTTCAGCCGCTCGCCCTGCGCCCCCGACTTCCAGACCCGCTCAGAACCCGCCAGGTCCACCAGATTCAGCTTCCCTGGGGTGCCGGAGACACAAGAGGAGAGTCTGGGCTTTGTGCAGCAGGCTCCGGGGAGCCAGGCAGGGCTGGGTCTGCCAGGAAGGGGCCAGGTGTGGGGTGCTCTTGGGGGAGCCACAGCCCCTCCCTGCCCACCCTCCAGATCCCCTCATTCCCCCTCCAGCTGGCACTGGACCCCCAGCACCGAACCACACCTAACACTGCCCCACAAAGAGAGGAGAGCCAGATTTTCAAGCGGGGATCTCTCCATTCTAGGAGCACAATTTTGCACCAACCGTAATAAATCTGAGTCTGCAATTCAGACTACAAAAGCCACTGCCCTGGGGGACAGCCTGGTACATTGATCACCCAGCGACCTGAACTGCACCCGCAGACTATTATGGGGCCGTGAGTTGTGGCTGTGAAAACAGAGGCCAGCACCCTAGGGCAAAAGGGTGGCCCTAATGCTGGGTGGTTAATAAACACCCTTCCCCCCCCCACCCCCCATGATGCTGACCATGGCCAAGCGTTCAGAGACTGCAGGTGGGAGGCTGGCGGTTCCCTCCCTGGGTCTCGGTCACTTGGACAAGGACAGCAGCCTGGTCAGTTCCACCTTGTTTCTCCTCCATTTCACTGTCAGGGGCTCATGCCCTAGCACAGGGCTGCAGTGTTGGGCCCCTGCCAAGGGGATGAGTGTTCAGCCTGTCAGCCCCTGGGGGGCCATCATTTCCTGTGCATACTTCCAGCGCCAAGCAAGGGGGGGACACCCCCCCTCCGGCCTCTAGCTGCTACTGCAAGACTCAGCATGAGCCATGGCCTAGGGGACAGGCGAGGATCAGGGTGCAAGGTCTCTGGAGCACTGATCACTAAAGGGCACAACTGGATGCAGTAGGGCCCCGGTGTGAATTCAGCGTTAGTGGGTCGGTGGCCCTACCAGGTGGAGCCCTGTGCAGATCAGGCAGTGCCAGGACAAGCTCCCCCCACCCCATTAGCCCTGCCCTGTAGGGGTTCCACGGCTCGCCCGGAGAGCCCCAGTACAGCGGCTTCTGGTGAACATTTGAGAGTTGCATTTATCAATGTTGATCAATGCAAAGTATTGCACGCTGGAAAACATAATCCCAGCTCGACGTAGAAAATGATGGGGTCTAAATTAGCTGTTACCACTCAAGAAAGAGATCTTGGAGTCACTGTGGATAGTTCTCTGAAAACATCCACTCACTGTGCCGCGGCAGCCAAAAAACGAACAGACTGTTGGGAATCATTAAGAAAGGGATCGATACTAAGACAGAAATTATCTTATTGCTTCTATATAAATCCATGGTACGCCCACACCTTGAATACTGCGTGCAGATGTGGTCGCCCCATCTCAAAACAGATCTATTGGAATTGGAAAAGGTTCAGAAAAGGGCAACAAAAATGACGAGGGGTCTGGAACGGCTTCTGTAGGAGGAGAGATTAATAAGACTGGGACTTTTCAGCTTGGAAAAGAGACGACTAAGGGGGGATATGACAGAGGTCTATAAAATCGTGACTGGTGTAGAGAAAGTAAATAAGGAAGTGTTATTTACTCCTTCTCATAAGACAAGAACCAGGGGCCACCAAATGAAATTAATAGGCGGTAGGTTTAAAACAACCAAAAGGCAGTATTGCCTCACACAACGCGCAGTCAACCTGTGGAACTCCTTGCCAGAGGCTGTTGTGAAGGCCAAGACTAAAACAGGGTTCAAAAAAGAACTTAATGGAGGATAGGTCCATCAGTGGCTAGTAGCCAGGATGGGCAGGGATGGTGTCCCGAGCCTCTGTTTGCAGAAGCTGGGAATGGGAGACAGGGGATGGATCACTTGATGATTCCCTGTTCTGTTCAATTCCCTCTGGGGCACCTGGCATTGGCCACTGTTGGCAGACAGGACACTGGGCTAGATGGACCATTGGTCTGACCCAGTCTGGCCGTTCTTCTGAGAGGGTGAGGCATATCCACGGGGACCCAGCCTGAGGCCCAGCCAACTCGTTTCACAGGGTATACCTATACTGCAATTAAACACCCACAGCTGGCCTGTCTTATCAGACTCGGCCTCTCGCTACGGGGATGTTTAACTTCGGCCTTGGGATATTCGCCCATTGCAGGGTCCCAGAGCCCAGACCCCAGCCTGAGTCCCAGCGTCTACCCCGCAAGGAACAGCCCCTTGGCCCTGCAGCATAGACAGATCCGTGCAGGCTGGCTGGCAGCCAGGAACAACGTCCGGTCACTGCCCTGGAATCAGAGCCAACCCTCCCCTGAGTGAGCCCCGGGCGACTTGACACCTCCTCAGCCGGCCACTCCTGCCTAAGAACCCCACCTTGTCCCTGAGAAGCCTGGTCTGACCTCAGTGCAGCCTCCGTGGGACCTCTGCCCCCCACAGCTCTGCCTCTGCGTGGGGGTGGCCGGAGGAAGGCTCAGGGGCCTCCCAGAAGCACCAAGCCTCAAGTTCCTCCCCCACCCCCCCGGAAATCCTGAATCAGTGTCCCCAGCACTGACCATGACGTCCAAAGCCCCCAGCCCTCTTCCTCGCCTCCTGTCCATCAGCTGCAGCTGTGGACCGTCAGACTCGGGTGGCTCTGCCGCCCCCAGGCTGTCCCAGGGCTTCTCGCCTCTGTGCGCAGCAGCCAGCAGGGGGCGACGCGGAGCAGGCCGGGGGTCCAGGAGAGGATTGTGGCACAGGCCCGCGGCAGTGGGTACCTGAGGTCTTGGTCCCGGAGCTGCAGTTGGTGCCGGTGATGGTGACGGTGAGCAGGGCGTGGGACCGGGAGCTGCGCTCGTTCATGTTGGTGCAGTAGGTCGCCCGGTTCCTCTTCCCCAGCGACAGCATCTGAGACAGACCCAAAGGCCGAGGGAATGAACCCACCAGGAATGAACCTCACAGCCCCCAGCCCCACCCTCTAAGACGCGGCAGCCGCGGGGAACCTCCCGCTCTGCTAGGTGAAGCTGCCGGGGAGCGCCGGCCTGAGTCACTGGCACTAGCAAAGGGAGCAAGCAGGGGGGCGGCTGGACCAGGTTTCACCAATTCATGAGCATGACTCCGCCCCTCTTAGCTTCCTCCCCTGCCAGTATAACTCAGATGCCCTGCCCCCTCACTCCTCCTGCACCCGAAGGCCATGGGTGGCTTTGTCCCGTCCCCTGGTACCTTTCGGATCTCCCGGAGCCCCTGCACCTCCACACTGGTCAGGCCCGGCACATGGAGCTGCCCACTCCCATCAGGGTTCAGCTTGATGTCCAGCTTCTCCTGCGGCTCCTTCCCAAGCAGATCCCTGCAGGGAGATGACAACATCGGCTCAGGCTGGGTCCCCGTGCCCAGGACCGTCCCTGGGTGCTCTGGGTCCCTCAGGGCGGGCTGAGACAGTATTGAGTCTGCAGACAGGGATGCTAGGGAAGGGGACGGGCCATGGGGAGTCTAGGACCTAGGGCTGGGTAATATCAAGTGCTTCACAAACCATACAGAGCAATCACTGCCCTAGCCACCTCTGGAGCAGGGCTGTACAGCCACTCTGAACAGCAGCTTAGAACAAGTGAAGAGGAATCCTGGATCCAACTGAAATCAACAGGAGGATTTACGGAGGCAGCATTGATTCATCTGAGCTGGGATTTACTCAGGACCTAGTTTTATGTTTCAGCTTAAATCTGCAAATCCGGCAGCACAGTGCCCCCTAGTGCGCTCTGGGGTCCTGTCAATCAGTGCTGAGAGCGCCCCCTAGCGCGCTCTGGGGTCCTGTCAATCAGAGCCGAGAGCGCCCCCTGCAGCACGGCACTCCCTAGTGCGCTCTCAGGTCCTGTCAATCAGAGCCGAGAGCGCCCCCTGCAGCACGGCACTCCCTAGTGCGCTCTCAGGTCCTGCCAATGAGTGCCGAGAGCGCCCCCTGCAGCACAGCGCCCCCTAGTGCGCTCTGGGGTCCTGTCAATCAGTGCTGAGAGCGCCCCCTAGCGCGCTCTGCGGTCCTGTCAGTCAGAGCCGAGAGCGCCCCCTGCAGCACGGCACTCCCTAGTGTGCTCTCAGGTCCTGCCAATGAGTGCCGAGAGCACCCCCTGCAGCACAGCGCCCCCTAGTGCGCTCTGGGGTCCTGTCAATCAGAGCCGAGAGCGCCCCCTGCAGCACGGCGCCCCCTAGTGCGCTCTGCGGTCCTGTCAATCAGAGCCGAGAGCGCCCCCTGCAGCACGGCGCCCCCTAGCGCGCTCTGGGGTCCTGTCAATCAGTGCTGAGAACGCCTCCTGCTGCGCCCCCTCCCCCTGTCCCAACACGGCGCCCCCAGTCCCATGCTGGGTATTGGGGTCACTGTAGAGTGCTGGGCAGGTCCTTTGGTCAGACCCTGCCCGGCAGGGCAGCGCGGTGCCCAGCCTGTGCAGCAGGGTGAGGGGAAGGTTCTGTGGGGGACAGGGCGTTCCTAGCCGTGCGTAGGGCAGGCCCCCTCCCCCGGCCCCCTCTTACCGGATCACCTCGTTGTAGATCTCCACCACACTGAGGCTCACCGAATACTTCCACAGCCCCTCCCTGGCCTCCATCTCCCGGTACAGGGCCTGCAGTGCCCGCTGGTTTATGCCAGGGTCCTCGGGGACGCCCTGGAGCCAGACAGAGACAAGGCCTCAGGCTTCCGCCCAGCACAGAGGTGGGGGCTTCGGGGGCAGCCTAGGCCCCATCAGAGTCCCATCAATGTGGAGGCGTGTGTGGGCCTGTCGTGGGCGTCACAGCCCGTTGGCACATGCGTGTGTACCCGTGTGTAGGAGTGTGCAGGTCGGGATCCCCTGCACTGAGCCCCATGCTTCCAGGCGGCTCCAAACGCCCTCACACCGGCAGGACGCCCACAGACGACGCCCTCCTTCCCAAGGGCAGAGAGACATATCCCAGCTCCCGAGAGCAGGGGACTGTCTGGGGGGCAGCCGGATTCCCACGTCCCTGGAGGGCTCTAGGCCTGGGATGCAGAGCGGGGCCCCTCCATTCCCCCACCCCAGTGTCAGCCCTTCCTGGAACCTGTGGGGCTAAGTGGGGCAGAACCCAGACTGGCCCCTTCCTCAGCCCCATGGCCCTGCTGCTTACCTCCATGGTGTACGTCTTCCCCGAGCCAGTCTGCCCGTAGGCAAAGATACACACGTTGTAGCCATCCAGACAGGACAGGACCAGGGGCTCGATCTCCAGGAACACCTGAGCGGGAGGCAGACAAACAGGTGGGCATCAGCAGGGAGCCGAGGGACCCGTGTCCCGGTGTGGGGTGCAGGTTCTGCAGTGTGGGTGACAGCTAGCAGAGCTGTGGGGGAAGGGATGCAGTGCAGGGGGTGCCCTGAGCAGGCGAGGTGAGTGCTGGGGGCTGAGGCTGCCGGTCGTGTGGGAGGAAAGCCAGTTACCTGCGACCCTGGCAATCATGGCTCTGGCGGTCCGGGAGGAGCTCCAGGGTCCTGTCCCTGGCTAGGCACCTGGGGATCAAGGGGTCACAAAGCACCAGGTGGAAAGGTCAGCGCAGAATTAACGAGCCCTCCACAGCAGGGAGGCAGTGCCCAGAGCTCCCCCGTGGCGATGGGCCCCAGCACGCTCTGCCAGACCACGGAGCACCACCACACGCCGTCTTAGAACACGATCCCCCTGCATGCCGCTCTAGAACAGACCGCAAACGGCTCTAGGACAGTCGAGTTGCACACCGCTCTAGAACAGCCCACCCGCACATGCACACCGAGCTCTAGAAAAGACCACAAGCGACTCTAGAGCAGTCTAGCTGTACGCTGCTCTAGAACAATCCACCCACACACTCAGGGAGCGAGAGAGCTCTAGAACAATCCATCTCCACCCCACACACACCTCTAGAACAGTCAGGCCACATACCACTCTAGACCAGTCCATACACACACAGAGAGAGCTCTAGAACAGTCCATCCACACACCGCTCACACGTCATTGTAGAACACTCCACATCACCCCCACATGCTGTTTTAGGACACCGCACCCTTGCACTTCAAATCTAGAATGTTCCACACATTGATCTAGAATGTGCCATATTTCCATTTACTTAGAACACTATAACCCACGTGGCATTTTGCAACCCTCTGTTAACCATCCTAGAACGTCCCACCTTCCCAAGACAATTCTCTAGAACGTTTGGGCCGTAAATGCTCACCTAGAGCATAAATAACCTATCTTATTCTAGAGCTCTGTAGGCCACCTTTGTGTGCCATTTTAGAACACCATGCGATGCACGGATCTAGAACTTTACAGCGTGTGTCTCCTTGCAGAACACTCACAAAGGCATGCTGTCCTAGAGTGCCTTACACAGACCATGCTGGAACGCTCCACCCCGCACCCTGATCTAGAACAACCTGCCCTGTGCGCTGATCTAGAACACTGGCGAGTCTTGCCGTTCTGGAGCACAGCCTGCCCAGTGGTCTAGAATCACCCTCCTCCTCCTCCGCTGCTCCCCAGTGCCAGCACTGCTCTGACATGCTCCATTTTCTAGAATGCTTTTCCCCCTTCTGCCTGTCTCACTTCCCCGGTTCCTCTAGAACGCTGCACCTCCCTGCACCCTGGAACTCCCTCCCCTCCCCCGCAGCGTTCTGGAGTCCCCCAAGCTCCTCCAGCATTCCAGGAGGCTCCATCTCCCCAGGTTCCAGGACACTATATCCCAGCTCCATTCCCTTCCCCACAGCATTCTGGACCGCTCCAGGCTCTGCTCCCCTGGCAAGCATGGGGGGCACAGCCATCGCCCCCATACCATCACAGTGCAGATGTGAGGAAGGTGGGGATGGAGTGGGGCACATGCCCCGGCCTGCCCTCCCTCATTCCCAAGAGCTGCCAGGCAGTGCAGCTCCCTGGGGGGCCTGCCAGCCACATGGCAGCTCTATGAAGGGGCTCCTGGTAATGCAGCCCATCCAGGGGGCCCTCCCCACACCCACACAACTGCCCCAATCGCTGGGCTGCTGCAGTCCCCGCAGCTGCCAGGGGACGGCCCTTCGGCTGAGTCACACGAGCGCTGTGCCTCCCAGCCCGGGGCGGAGACCAGCACTGACATGGCCAAGGGGCGCAGCACCCCTGGCACGGGCACAATGAGGGGAAGGGAGAGCTAAGTGTCTGGCTGCAGATGCTGCCTTGAGAGCCACCCCTCCCATCTCCCCCACCCCAGCCTGGGGGGCCACAGCTCTGAGGTGAAGATGCCCGTGGGCCCGGCCAGGGCACCGAGTCCCCAGGCATGGCGCGAGTCTGAGAAACAGGCAGGGGGTGGCTCAGACCCAGTCCTGCCACCAGTCTGCGCTGCCAGAATGCCCCCGGGGCCCTGACTGCCAGGGGCTTGGGTGGCACCTGGGCCCCCGGCTCATGGCCGGCACCACCCGGGGTTCGGGGCAGGAGGGTGGCCGAGCCGGGGTGCCCAGGCTGGCACAGAGGGGATGGGGTGTGGCGGGGCAGGAGGGAGTCGGGCAGTGGGTCACCTCCTCCTGCGTGGCCTCCGGCAGGAAGACCTTGTCCAGCTCGAAGGTCCTCTCCTTGCCCTTGTAGCGGGCGGTGACGCTGCTGTCACTGCCGGGCTCCGTGCTGACGGCCGTGCTCACCTCCCCCTCCTGCTGGTCCACCTCCGTCACCGGCTTCAGCCGGCACAGCACCCGGATGTTCCCTGGGGGCAGAGATGCAGGGTCACGGGGGCTCTGCGGGGCCCTGGAAACTGGAGTCCTCTACACGGGACAGCCAGGGGCCTGCCACGCTGTCCTCAGCCCTGCCTGGCGCCCTCAGGCTCCATGGCCCAGCCAGCCCCTGGCCAATCAGTGCCAATGGATGCCTGGCCCATGAGAAGCCAGGCTGAGACCCCTACCCACCGCCCCCAGAGCCGCCCGCAGACAGGCTCACCCTGCAGCCAGGGCCGAAGCCAGCCCTGTGGGACCCCACAGCGAATGTCTCCGAGCCAGCTGCTCCCTGCGCAGGGCAGAAGCCAGTACTGAGCCGGGGCGGCCTGGGGAGGGCGCTGTCCCACTGCGGAGGGGAACACAGTCGATCCTGTCCCTGTCCAGCGCCCTGAGCCATGGCTGTGGGGAGCAGGGCACGCTGGAAGTGGGCGAGGAGCACTCCCGCCCTGGGCAGAGCCCGAGCGGCACCATGGCAAGGTGGGACCCACGAGCAGCACCAAGGCCTGAGCTGCCCCAGAGACCAGGCAGTGACCTGCCTGCAAACATGCCCCCGCTCTGCCCCATTTGCCCACTCCCCCAGGCTGCAGCCACACACAGGCTGGGAGGGGGCGCAGGAGCCAGGGGAGGGCAAGTCTAGGGTCTCCGGTATTTGGGGAGGGCTCTCCATTGGCAGCTAAGTCCCTTAATGGCTCACTGGGGGACCCTTGGGTCCCAGCCCAGTGGGCACTGCCTTCTTCAGAGCTCTGCCCCCACACCCGGGGTATGCTCCCGTCACCGCCGGGGTGCAGCCCTGGCTCCTCAAAGCATCTGTCCTGGCCCAGACCCATTGGAAGGGACGTCTAAAGAGGCTTCTGTGGCTGGAGGTCCCAGCTCAGCCCCCGGGTGTGGGCAGGGAGGGCTCCAGGGACAGGCGCAGGAGCCTGAACCCTGGACCAAGCCAGGGGCTCTGGGGGTCAGCGCAGGTGCCCGAGCCCTGGGCTGGGCTGGGGGCTCTGGGGGTCAGCGCAGGTGCCCGAGCGCTGGGCTGGGCTGGGGGCTCTGGGGGTCAGCGCAGGTGCCCGAGCCCTGGGCTGGGCTGGGGGCTCTGGGGGTCAGCGCAGGTGCCCGAGCCCTGGGCTGGGCTGGGGGCGGGTCACAGGGTCCTGGTGGCCCGGAGCCAGGGCCACACCTGGTTTCCACTGGGGCTGAACCCAGCTCAATGTGAACTGCAGGAGCAGGAGGCGGAGCAGGAACGCCTTGGCTCCTCCCACACAGCTGCTCAGCCAATGAAACACAAGAGGTAGTCGCGCCAAGCTGTCATTGGCTGCTCAGTGACCCAGCAGGCAGGTGGTGACACCTGAGAGCCAGTTAACCCTTTCCCGCCTGCCACATCCCCCATGCTCGGCTCTGGACGGACCCAACCCAGGAGAGCGACCTGCCGTCCCAGGCACCCTGGGGCCTCTGCTGGGTGGGGCGAGGGGCCCATCCAGCCCCACCCGTGGCCCCTGCACTGAATCCATCCCCTGCCACCCTCCCCCAGCCCTTCGCACCTTTCAGCTCCACCAGCTGGGCGTGGTACTTTTTGCGCAGCAGCACCTCGTGCTGGTATTTCCGCTGCAGGTCCCGGCTGGCCTCCGACGCCTCGCTGGCGGCCGAGCACATCTAGGGGGACAGGGACACTCAGCCCCCCGCCGGGCCCCGCGCAGAGAGCCAGCCTGAGCGCCCAGCGCCGCTGGTGTTGGGGGGAGGAGGCTGGGGGACCAGGAGCAACTGCCCCCTTCCCCTGGACGGGCCTCCCCTGCCCCCCTCCATTCCCCGTGGGCGAGCCCCGCTTCTCCCCGACGGGCTGTCCCCCAGCAGCCTCCCCAGCCTTACCTGTCTCCTGGCCTCCCGGATGGCCGCCTCGTAGAACTCGGAGAAGTCGCGCACCTGGCTGCGCAGGCTGGAGTAGCTGGTTTTCATGCCCTTGAGGATGGGCTGCAGCGTGGCCAGGCGCCTCTGGACACCTGCCAGGGGAGCAGAGACCGGGGGCAGCTGCCCTCAGAAACAGGCCCTAGCTAGTCCATGCCCCCCACCCCTGCCCCACACAGGGATCCACTCCGCAGGGCTGGAATCTGCTCCCATCGAGCGCAGGGGATCCACTCCCCAGGGATCGGCTCCCCGGGAGGCAGCGCCAGGATCTGCTCCCAGCAGGGATCTGCGCCGGGGCACTAGCGCTGTGCGCTCACGGCTCAGGATCCCCTCCTGACCAGGGGCTTTCGGAGACGCTTCCCCAGCCCCTCCCCAGGCCTGCGGTACCTGTCAGCTGCTCGCGGAGCTGCTCCAGGTGCTGCTCCGAGCACTCCGAGGCCTCCTTGACGGCCTCCTCCTTCTGGGCTTCCAGGTGGCTGATCTCCCGCAGCAGCTCCTCCCTCAGCTGGGTGATCTCGCACTCGTAGGCAGAGATCTGCAGGTGGGGAGACCCTCGGGTCACCAGGGAGGGCTCGTCTGGCCCTCCCCAGGGGCTGTGGGGGTCACATGAGTGAGGGACGGGGCTCCTGGCTATGGCCTGGGGGGAGGTCGGTCCCTCCACAGGTGAGCGCCTGCTCTGGGGGCTGGACAGAGCAGCTCCGTTCCCCACCTCCACCTGCCGTGCCTGGGCCCCGGGGACCTGCCCCCTCTTTCGTAGGGTCTGGGCTACTGGAATGCAAGGCTGGGCTACCCTCCCGTGCCCGATGGCCACCCCCAGGGAGGGGTCTCTATGTCAGGGGATGCGGCTCTCAGCAAAGGAGTGAGGAGCCATGGACCGCGGTATTCTGCCTGCGAGGGCATGAGTTTGAATCCCACCCACCCTGTCAACAGTGCCGCTCTCGCTCACCTTGTCTCGCAGCCCAGCAGTCACCTCCTCCGAGCCTTGCAGCTGCTCCGCCAGCCGCTGGCACCGCTCCCCCTGGCTGGAGAGCTGCTCCAGCAGCCCCCGGTTCTGCTCCTCGGCCTCCACCAGAGACCTCAGGGTCGTGGGGGACTCCACCTCCACCGTCTGGGTCACATACTAGAGACGTGAAACGGACGCTGTGAGGGGCTGGGGAGTGGGGGCGCCACTGCCCCCTGCTGGGGGAATCAGACCTTTGTGTGTGTGTGTGTGTGTGTGACTGCCTCCCGCTGGGGGAATCAGACCTGTACGTGTGCGTGTGTCACTGCCCTGTGAGTGGGTGGGTGTCACTGCCCCTTGCTGTGTGTAAGTGTGTGTTTGTGTCACTGCCATGCATGTGTATGTGTGTCACCACCCTGGGGGAATCAGACCCATGTGTCTGTGTGTGTGTGTGTGTGTGTGTGTGTCACTATCCCTGCTGGGGGAATCGGACCCGTGTGTGTAGGGGGGGTGCGTGGGTGTGTGACTGCCCCCTGCTGGGGGAATCGGACCCATGTTTCTGTGTGTGTGTGTCACTATCCCTGCTGGGGGAATCAGATCCATGTGTGTGTGGGTGTGTGGGTGTGTGTGACTGCCCCCTGCTAGGGGAATCAGACCCGTGTGTGTGTGGGGGGGTGTGGGTATGTGGGTGTGTGACTGCCCCCTGCTGGGGGGAATCAGACCCGTGTGGGTGTGTGGGTGTGGGTGTCACTATCCCTGCTGGGGGAATCGGACCCGTGTGTGTGGGGGGGTGCGTGGGTATGTGGGTGTGTGACTGCCCCCTGCTGGGGGAATCGGACCCATGTTTCTGTGTGTGTGTGTCACTATCCCTGCTGGGGGAATCAGACCCGTGTGTGTGTGGGGGGGTGGGTGTGTGTGACTGCCCCCTGCTGGGGGAATCGGACCCATGTCTCTGTGTGTGTGTCACTATCCCTGCTGGGGGAATCAGACCCGTGTGTGTGGGGGGGTGTGGGTGTGTGACTGCCCCCTGCTGGGGCAATCAGACCTGTGTGCACATGTGTGAGAGCAAGAGGCTGCGCCTGCCCTCTAGAGGCCACAGAGGCAAACTGTGGCCCCGAGAGGCAGGCCCTGAGCTGGGCTCACCTGTACCTCAGGGGGCCGGTTCTGCTGGGTCTCCAGCGCGAGCTGCAGCCCCTGTATCCGCTCGTCCAGCCTGCGCACCTCCTGCTCCTTCCGCCACTGCACGGCGCTGACCTGCCCCTCCAGGCGCACCAGCTCCTCCACCTTCTGCTGCAGGGACGTCTCCAGGTGCTGCACCCTCGACCTCAGGCCCTCGTTCTCCTGGAGGGGCCGGGGGCAGGGCGTGGTTACGTGCCAGGAGGCTCCTCGGGGACCTACCTGGCCGGATCTCCCGGCGCAGTGCGTGTGTGTGAACACAGGGGGCGCCAGCCTGGAGCGGGTCTTTGGAGCTCAGGGTCCTGCATCCCACAGTGGTAGTGATGGGGGGGCTGGGCATAGGGGGACTCTAGCGGTCAGTGACATGGGGGCCGGATGGGGGGGCAGGGATCTAGGGGTGAGTGATGGGGGGGCTGGGAGGCTGTAGGGGTCAGTGACATGGGGGTTGGGTGGGAGTAGGGCTCTGGATCAGCAACAGGGGCCCCGCTCACCTTGGCCAGCATGGAAGAGGGCTGGGCCCAGGGCGGGACCTCTAGGGGTCAGTGACACAGGGGCTGGGCAGGGACAAGGCTCTGGGTCAGTGATGAGGGGGCTGGGCATGGGGGGGATCTAGGGGTCACCGATGCAGGGCCTGGGTGGGGGCCTGGGCGCTGGGTCAATGATGGGGGGCTGGCTAGGGGCAGGGTACTGGGTCAGCAACAGAGGCCTGCTCACCTTGGCCAGCGCGGCAGAGGGCTGGGCACAGGCAGGGGGCTCTAGGGGTCAGTGACGGGCAGGGGGGGGGGGAGCAGGGCAGTGGGTCACCTTGGCCAGCGTGGCAGAGGGCTGGGCACAGGGAGGGGGCTCTAGGGGTCAGCGACGGGGGTGGCGGGGGTGGTGGTGGGGCAGTGGGTCACCTTGGCCAGCGTGGCAGAGGGCTGGGCATGGGGGGGACGGGGGAGCAGTGGGTCACCTTGGCCAGCGTGGCAGAGAGCTGGGAATGGGGAGGGGGCTCTAGGGGTCAGTGATGGGGGGGTGGGGCGGGGTGAGGCAGTGGGTCACCTTGGCCAGCGTGGCAGAGGGCTGGGAATGGGGAGGGGGCTCTAGGGGTCAGCAACCGGGGGTGGCGGGGGTGGCGGGGGGGCAGTGGGTCACCTTGGCCAGCGTGGCAGAGGGTTGGGAACGGGGAGGGGGCTCTAGGGGTCAGTGATGGGGGGGTGGGGCGGGGCGAGGCAGTGGGTCACCTTGGCCAGCGTGGCAGAGGGCTGGGCATGGGGAGGGGGCTCCAGGGGTCAGCGACAGGGGGGTGGGTGGGGCGGGGCATGGGGGGGGCAGTGGGTCACCTTGGCCAGCGTGGCAGAGGGCTGGGAATGGGGAGGGGGCTCTAGGGGTCAGCAACCGGGGGTGGCGGGGGTGGCGGGGGGGCAGTGGGTCACCTTGGCCAGCGTGGCAGAGGGTTGGGAACGGGGAGGGGGCTCTAGGGGTCAGTGATGGGGGGGTGGGGCGGGGCGAGGCAGTGGGTCACCTTGGCCAGCGTGGCAGAGGGCTGGGCATGGGGAGGGGGCTCCAGGGGTCAGCGACAGGGGGGTGGGTGGGGCGGGGCACGGGGGGGGGCAGTGGGTCACCTTGGCCAGCGTGGCAGAGGGCTGGGCAGACACAGTCGCCAGCTGCTGCAGGAGCCCCTGGGTGATGCTGAGACTCTGCTTCAGCCCCTCGTTCTCCACCGTCAGGTTGTGGATCCGCTTCTCCGAATCCGTCACCCCCTGGAAGGAAAAGCGGGGCCAGGGAGCTCGATGCCTTGGCAGCCCCCCCTCTCTGCTCCCTGGAGCCTCTGTGCCCCCCCCCCACACACAGATGCCCACACAGCAGCTGCCAGCTTTCCTCTCCTGGGGGCTCCCCCCCCCGCTTCTCTCATCTTCCTCCCCCACCACATTCTTCCTCCCCTACCCTGGGGGGCAGGAGAAGGGATAGGCCTGTAAAGGAGGCGGGGGGGGGGGGGGAGAGGGCAGAGACAATAGGGGTGGGGGGGATAAAGTGGGGGGGCAGAAGGAACAAGTCTAGGCGGTACAGTGGGGGGACATGGGGCTGGGGGGCAGATGCAGTGGGGGGCAAAGGGACAGGTGTGGAGGGGCTGCAGGGGGGGGCAGCAGAGGGGATGTGGGGATGCAGTGGGGGGGAGCAGAAGGAACAGGCCTACGGAGTGGAATGGGGGGAGGAGGCACAGGGAAGGGGGGTTGGGGTGGGGGACTAAAGTAGGGGGGCAGAGGGGACAGGCCTAAGGGGAGGAGGCAGAGGGGATGGGGGGAGGAGGCACAGGGGACGGGGCTGGGGTGGGGATGTCTTTCTCCTCACCATCCCCGTGCGCAGCCGTGTCAGCTCCTCCTCTCGCTCCTCAATCTGCTGCTTCAGCTCGTGGACCTAGCAGAAGGACACACCTGGCATCAGGCCCCTCCCTCCCCAGGGGCTGCGTGCCACGGCCCCCTCCCCAAAGACAGGGGCGCTGCCGATGGAGGGGCGCAGTTAGGGCATAAGGGGTTGGCTGGCAGGGGTGAGCCCAGTGCCCCACATGGCCCAGAGTGCTGTAAGGATGAGGCCGGTGCCTGCTAGCAGGGGTTCCCCTATAGCTCAGGGGCGCTGAAGGGCTGGGTTCTTGCCCTGGTTCCCCAGGGACTCATCCATCCCTGACCTGCAAGGCCCTGCAAGCAGAGATCCCACCTGTGGAGTCGTCTCCATCCTCGGGGTCTTCTCCCCTTCCTGGGGCTTTGCTGTGGGCCCCGCCAGCCTCTCCTCAGCAAGAGCATCATTCCCATTGGTGCTCCTACCTGCCAAGGCTCTACCAGCAGCGCGGCCCCTGGTTCTCACCTGCAGGTCGAAGCTCCCTGCCAGCTGCTGCTTCTCCTTCTCCCCCTCTTCCAGCTGCTGCCTCAGGCCCGTGATCTCCTCCAGCAGCTTGTTCCTCCCTCCCTGCAGGGCACTGATGGACTCCACCAGCCGGTGTACGCCCACAGGGGTCACGGGCGGACATGGGGACAGGGGGCAAGCGGAGGGCGGCTTCATACCTGGGGAGAGGGGGACATATGCAGTCACTCCTAGGACATCCATGTGGGTGCAGAACTAGGTGGGCCATCTGGGGAAGCGACGAGGGGGATGGGGGGATGCATCCCACCATAGAATCAGCCTGGAGACAGAATCACCCTCCGCTCAGTGAGGGGCAGGTGGGTATGTGCTCGGGGGGGGGGGGGGGATGGATGTGTCGGGGGTTGGACAGGTATTTTGTATGGGTGGATAGATGGATGAGTGTATTGCATGGACGGATGGATGGATGGTCATGTTGGATGGACGGGTGGGTGAATGTTGGATAGGTGGATGAATGAGTGGGTGCATTGCATGGGTAAATGGATTAGTCTGTTGGATGTGCGGATGGATGAGTTTGTTGAGTGGACAGGTGGATGGATGGATGGTGTGTTGGATGGACAGGTGGATGCGATGGATGGATGGATGGGCAGATGGATGTGTGTGTTGGATGAGTGTGTGTGTTGGATGGGCAGATGGCTGAGAGTATTGGATGGTGTGACGAAGTGCGACTGTTCTTAATGTTTCCTCTGAATAGTCTGGGGGTGCCTCACTTTCCCCTAGGCAGTTCTTAAGTATCTAGGGGTGGGATAAGGGTGTATGATCGTTGCAGAGCCCTAGAGGGCCAGGTGTGTGCAGGGGTCTGTACACAGAGAATGGCCGACACCCTATTTCCTGGCAACTGATGGCCTGGGCCCTTCCCCCCTGCAAGGTGAGAGCTAAAGGGTTGGAGAACAAAGGAATCAGGTGACCTCCTGGCCCGGGAAAGGGACAAAGCCCAGAGGAGGAGGGGCTGGAGGGAGTTTCAGTTTGGGGCTGGCTGGGACATGGAGTGAAGGGCAGACGTGGTTGTCTGGCTCACTGCCCCCCAAAATGGACCCAGCTGAGGGGTCCTGTTCTCTGCACCTACAAGCTCTGTTTTATACCATGTTCCTGTCGTCTAATAAACCTTTTGTTTTACTGGCTGGCTGAGAGTCACTTCTGACTGCGAAGTTGGGGGGCAGGACCCTCTGGCTTCCCCAGGAGCCCCGCCTGGGCGGACTCGCTGGGGGAAGCACACGGAGGGGCAGAGGATGCTGAATGCTCCGAGGTCAGACCCAGGAAGGTGGAAGCTGTGTGAGCTGTGCGTCCTGCAGACAGGCTGCTCACAGAAAGGAGACTTCCCCAGAGTCCTGCCTGCCTTCATGGGGAGCAGTTCCAGGGCATTGCCCGGGGACTCCGTGACAGGTGGATGGATGGGTATGTTGGATGGTTGGGCAGATGGATGAGTGTGTTGGATGGTGTTGTCAGAAGTCACAGGTGTGGTGCTCTGCTCTGTTAAATGTTGATAACAGACGGTTGCGTGCGTGTGTTCCCTCTGTGTGCTGCCCCGGCTCTGCAGATCGCTGACACAGAAGACCCCGAGAGAACCCCCGATGACCACAGGCTCTGATAAGGTACGAAGGCACCCGGCCAGGTTTATTGTCAAATGAAACAGTCTCTAGCTCCCCGGATCAGATGTCTACAGTTCTGCTAGTACATATGTGCTCCCTGACAACGGATCGGCTCAGTCAGTGGCGAGATTTACCACTGCCCCCTAGGCCAAACCAAGACATCCACTCAGGAGTGCATTCATAGACAGCTACAAACAAGTTACACATCACTCCTGACGCATAGAGGTGCAACCCCTCTAGGTGTTAGGGTGCCGCCTCTCACAAAACAACTCTACCGTATTACCTTCCTGCCCCTGTCTTTAGGATAGGTCAGCCTGTTCCTGTTATCTGTGGGGAACGTGCTAGTACCAGAGTGTTCTGGTACCATCCTGGCACGTGTTTCCATAACTAGTGCCCAGGACCTTTTAGGGATGTGTATTTTTACAACATCAGCCCTCTTCTTGCCAGATTCTGTGAGCAGGGCCTGCCTCTGGCTCACAGCTTAACTTTGCTTTATGTCAGCAAAATCTTGACCATTACTTTAGTTCAGGCCTTAGGCTTCATACCAGGCCTCTGATGCAAGAGTTTGTTTCAGGGCATCATCTTACTGCAGATGGATTGATGGATATGTTGGATGGATGGTTGGTTGTGTTGGATGGTTGGGTGGATGGTTGGGTGTGTTGGATGGATGGATAGGTGGGTGGGTGTGTTGGATGGTGTAGTAGGAAGAGAGCCTGAGACACAAGCCCTTGTATCAGAGGCCTGGAATGAGGCAGGACCTGCTCATAAAATCTGGCAAGAACAGGGCTGATATTGCAGAAACACACATTCCTAAGAAGTGCTAGGCACAGAGCACTCACGCAAACACATCCCGATATCAAGTGGTACCAGAACGTCCCAATATCAAGGATGGTAGAAAAACATTCCCCAAGGATAAAAGGAACACACTGACCCCTCTTAAAAGATAAGGTCAAGATGACAGTATGTAATAGAGATGTTTTGATCGAACCAACATGTACAAGGTGATGGGTGATAATTCGCCACATCGGGGGCAGTAACTATGTCAAAGGGGCAGTACTAACTTGTTTGTATTAGGGCAGGGGTCGGTAACCTTTCACAAGTGCTGCGCCAAGTCTTAATTTATTCACTCTAATTTAAGGTTTTGCGTGCCAGGAATACATGTTAACGTTTTTAGAAGCTCTCTTTCTATAAGTCTATAATATATACCTGAACGATTGTTGTATGTAAAGTAAATACGGTTTTTAAAATGTTGAAGAAGCTTCATTTAAAATGAAATGAAAATGCAGAGCCCCCCAGGTCGGTGGCCAGGACCTGGGCAGTGTGAGTGCCACTGAAAATCAGCTCGCGTGCTGCCTTCAACACGCGTGCCATAGGTTGCCTACCCCTGTATTAGGGTATAAAGATGTATCTCAGAGGGAATATCTTTATCTGGCCTAGGGAGGAACGGGAAGTCCCACCATTCACTGAGCTGGTCCATTGTTATGAGCATACATGTATTAGTGGCCCAGTAGTCTGTGGGATACTAGTACTGTGCTTCTTCAACAATAAACCTGGCTGGGTGCCTTCGTCCCTTAACGGATCTTGTGCTCATTGAGCGGTTCGCTCAAGGTCTGCTGTGCCAGCTGTCTGCACAGGGCTGGGGCGGTACACAGAGGGAACACACACAAGCAGCCAAATATTTATCAACATCTAACCACAGATGGATGGATGGGTGGATGTGCTTGATGGTTGGGCAGATGGATGAGTGTGTTGGATGGACGGAGACATGAATTCATGGTGTGTTGGATGGATGGGTGGGTGAGTGTGTTGGATGGCTGGACAGATGGATGAGTGGGTGTGTAGGATAGACAGGTGGACGGATGGGTGATTGTGTTGGATGGATGAATAAATGGACAGGTGTGTTGGATGGGTGAGTGGATGAGTATTTTGGATGGATGAATGGATGCCTGATCTGCCTGTCCATCCAATACACCCATGCATCCACCTGTCCATCCCACACACCTACCCACACATCCATCACACCCTCCATTCATCCACCCAAAATACTCATCCACCTTCCCCTCCAACACACCGGTCCATCCGTTCATCCATCCAACATGCCCACGCATCCATATGTCCTACCAACACACCATCCATTCATTCGTCCGTCCATCCAACACACTCATCCATTTGCCCACCCATCCAACACACGCACCCATCCATCCAACACACTCATCATAGAATCATAGAATATCAGGGTTGGAAGGGACCTCAGGAGGTCATCTAGTCCAACCCCCTGCTCAAAGCCGGACCAATCCCCAACTAAATCATCTTAGCCAGGGCTTTGTCAAGCCTGACCTTAAAAACTCCTTCCTTAGAAGTTTTTAAGGTCAGGATGGTATGTTGGGTAGATGGTGTGTTGGATGGACAGGTGGATGGTTCTTGTATGGGAGGGTGGGTGGTGTGCTGGGTAGGTATATTGGACGAATAGATGGCTCGTGTGTGGAATGGCTGGATGGTGTGTTGAATGGGTGGGTGTGTTGGATGGACGGGTGGATGGTGTGTTGGATAGGTGGGGGTGTTGGATGAATAGATGGTGTGTTGGGTGGATGGATGGGTGGGTGTGTTGGAGGATGGGTGTGTTGGATGGACGGGTGGATGGTGTGTTGGATGGATGGGGGGGTGTTGAATGGGTGGGCGGATGGTGTGCTGGATGAGTGGGTGTGTTGGATGGGTGGGTGTGTTGGGTGGACGGATGGGTGGGTGTGCTGAAGGACGGGTGTGTTGGAGGGACGGGTGGATGGTATGTTGGATGGATGGGTGGGTGTGTTGGATGGGTGGGTGGATTTGCTGGATGAATAGATGGATGGTGTGTTGGGTGGATGGATGGGTGGGTGTGTTGAATGGACGGGTGGATGCGTGAGCTGCGGTTCACTCGTTCATCGGGTCTCTTCAGAAGACGAAGTCTCTTCTCCCTCCAGCAGAGCGGGTCCCTGCAGATCAGTCTCTGTGACTCATTCAGTCCTTGGCCTCTCTCCAGAGGCTGCCCAAGAGGGGCCGACTGACCACCACTCATCACCATTTCATTTGGACACTGCCCCTGAGCCGAGCCCCTCCAGCACACTCTGCCTCCAGTGGCCTCATGGGGCAGCCGAAGCTGCCCGACAGGTGACTTTGAGCAGCCACCATCCTAGAGGTGAAGGGCTCCTCCCCCCTATTACCAACCCCTCTCCATGCCCAACCGCCAGCCAGGTTTCCTCCCATCACCAGTGCAGCCACCCTCCCGCATCTCCAGGGCTGCAGCAGGCCCATCACCCTGGTCCTCGTGACAACCTCAGGAGCTCCTCTACCCTGTTGTCTTCAGAGGGGAGGAATTCACACAAGGCCTGACAAGGCGTAGGGGACGAGGCGGGACGCCAGGCAATGGCACCCAGGCCTCGGTGGGACCCCAGCGGCGCCCAGGCCTTGCGAATTTCACCCCCGAAGCCCAGGTGGCTGCTCGTGGGTGTTGCTGCGGTCGGGACGAACGACTCCCCACCGTGCAGTGTCTCCATGACGTTCTGCTGCTCGCAGATGACGCCCTCCAGGCTCTCGATGAGGCTCAGCTTGTCCTGCACCCGCTGCCTGTAGGCCCGCCTCAGCATCCGCAGCTGCTTCCGGCGCCGGCGCTCCTCCCGGCGCAGGAGGGAGCGGTACTCCCCGGCTTGCTCCTGCAGCCGCTGCATCTGGCCATAGTGCTCCAGGAAGGAGAGGAGGTGGGACATCACCGAGATGAGCGGGGAGTCGGGGAGCTGGCGTGGGGGCCCGTGGGAGGAGCAGGGGGAGAGGGGGACCCGTGGAGATGGTCCGGCCCGAGTGAGATGGCGGGACAGGGGGGAGGGGCGGACAGGGCAGGTCGCAGGGGCACATGGGATGTGGGGGGGATGAGGGAGGTGGTTGGAAGGAGAAAAGAGAAGACAGCAGTTAGCGCAGGCAGAGGGTGGGGATGGTTTGCCTAGCGCGGATGGTGGGGGCCAAGGACTCAGGAGACCGGGCCCTGTCCCTGCTCTGCCACAGACCCCGTGTGACTCTGGAGTGGGTCACTTCATCCACTGTGTCTCGGACCCCCACGCGTGCAGGGGGGCTGGCTCCATGAGACGCTATAGGCTATGGTGAGGCACTACGCCCAGGGGCCAGAGGAAACCCCCAGACAGGTACCCCCGCACCCAGCAGCCTGCGCAGACCTCACAGCTGCCTGGCACCATCGGCAATCACACACCAAGAGCAGGGGCCCTGTGCGCTGGGCACGGCACACTTCGTCGGGGACAGGTGCTGTCTGTCTGTCTGTCTGGACTGCTGAGCGTGGGAGGAGAAGGGACTCGCCCAGGGCCACCCGTGTCGCCGGGGTAGGAAAGGTGGCAGGTCAGGCGAGCCACCCGAATACAGGCCCGGGGGCTGGGCGGGACGGCACTCCGGCAGCTAGACCAAGCGCCCCCCCCCCCCGCACTGCTGTGTTTAGTGCACCAGCGTGAGCAGAGCTAGCGCGTCTGTCCGCGCGAGCTGGGAATCACCTCCCGGCTCAGACCCAGAGCCTGGGCCGCCTCCGAGCCTGGGCTCCTGTCAGGAGCGGAGGAGCCCTTAGGGCCCGGTTCCTGGCTGCCCTGTGTCGTGTCATTGAGGCCAGCGCTCCCAATGGCAGCGTTCTATCCACGCTCTGCCAGGCTGCGCCAGGCCCTTCGGTATCACCGTGACGGGCGCTATCCAAAACCAGGCAGGTGGACATGGAGCCAGGGATGGGCAGCGCTGCAGGATTCCAGAAACCCACACACACTCCAGACCAAGTCCTTTGGTCCCCTCTGTGGTCTGAGACACACGGTGACCCAGGGGACACAGGGACTGGGTCTCCTTCTCTGCTCCAGGCCTCAGCAACCCCCTTCTGGGGAGAGGAGAGAGCTGGAAAACTCCTGGGTGGACAGGAGCGCTGGCGACTGCCTGGTAAATAGCCAGCAGGTCAGTGAGGGCAGCAAAGTGAGCAGAGTGGAGGACAGGGACGGATGAGACCTGGGAGCTGTCTGGATGGATGGCTCTGCTGGGCTGGTACATGGCCAGTTCAGATCTGACGCGGTGGGTCCTGGTGTGACCCAAGAATCCCGGAAAGCCAGCCGGCAAGGGGGTCCAGCAATATCCCGATGCTGGATTGTGCATTCTGGGTCCCCAAAGAGCGAACTGTCCACACAGATGCTGCGTAAGGGGCTATGGATGTCCACTGACAGCGTGCAGGTTTTCTATCGCACAAGGGACCTTTGTTCACCTGGCTCTCGGGCGGGACGTGAGCACCGTAAGCTAACACAGCGTACACCCACGTACGTACAAAGCCAGCAGGGGGATGTGAAATCAACAGGGAAGCGGCACGCTGGAAAAAGAAACCCCAGTGCGTTATCCTGATCTGAGAACATACACTGAAGTCTGGGGACTTGAGCAGAAGGCAGAGACGACACCCCCCATCCTGCACCTAGGAAGGAAGCGGGCTGGGCATTTACGGTCCTGAAAACAGGATCTCAACCCCCCTTGGCTGAGACTCGGCAGAGGAGTTTGGGGGTGAGATATGCTTCGCTGGCCGGCAGCTTAGCCTGCTGAGTGAAGTGCAGGCTCCAGAAGGCGTGCTATGATCTTGTTTTACAGGTAACCTTTTGTTTCCATTATTCTCCCTCGCCATCTCTTTGTTCTTTGCCAATGATCTCACCCTTGTTTTCACGACAAAGATCCCTCAGAGCCGCGATATCACACAGAGAGCGGATCCTGACTCTCACAAACAGGGGTACATGTTGGCCCCTGGGGGACAGCCGGCCTGGTACTTCTGGGAGTGTCCTGTGGAGACGGGGCTCGGGGACTGGGTGCACCTCCTGTTAACCTGCAAGGCAAGGGAAGGGCTGGCACGGCCTGGAGGAGAGGGCCTGGGTGGCTGACAAGAGGGTGGGGTCAGGGAGTGGACACCCAGCTAAGCACAAGCAAGACTCCCCCGGCACAAGAGACGGGGGATACCAAGGGGCCCCACAGCTCTGGGCACCCCGAGACCCATCACACCTGGCCACACCTGTTTGTGTTTCATGCTCCTCATTGCCATGGAGACAGGTCTGATGGGGAACACGCCCAAATTTACCTTCCCGCCAGGGGCCTCTGTGTCCGCTGGGCAGAGCTTCCCCTCGGCAGCTTCCCGCTTGAGGGACAGGAATTCGGTGAGCGGGGTGGTGGCATCCTCCAAAAACCCGCTGTCAGGGCCAGCCTCCTCCTCCTCCGTGCCACTCCCTCGGTCGCTCTCAGAGCTGCCTGCAAAGGCGGGGACCAGCACTGGGGCGGGAGCAGCAGCGCCGGGGCGCCCCTTGGCTCCCCCACCGTCGAGACAGCTGTGCCCCAGCGCAGCGGCACCCCCCCCCCGTGTGAGATCCACGCCCCCAACACCCCGCACCCCTCCAGGACATGAGCGGAGATGGGGCACTGTCCCAGCTCACCAGCCCGGCATGCACCGAAATACAGCCAGCACCCGCCCCCTGCAGCTGGGCCCCGTGCGAACCGGACCAGCCGCTGTGGCTCAGAGCCATGCACGGGGCGGGGAGAGGAGGCTACGCACTGTCCAGCTCCGGCAGCTCCGGCCACAGCTTGCGTCGCCTGGCTGGCTCCACGGAGAAGGCATCGGGGCCCTGGAGAGCAGGAGGGGAAGGAAACGTCTGTCAGCAACAGAGGCCAGGCCATGGACGGGTCCTCAGAGCCCCCCGACCAACCCGTCCCCTTCCACGGATGGGTCCTCAGAGCCCCCCGACTAAACCTCCACTGCAAATAGGTCCTCAGAAATCTCCCCATCACCATGGACGGCATCTCAGAACCCCTCCCCCGCAGACGGTGCTTCAGAGCCCCCCCCCCCCCCCCCCCCCCCCCCCGAGCAACCCCACACCACAGATGATGCCTCAGAGCCCCCATGGCACCACCCCTTCACGAACAGCACCACAGAGCTCCTCACCCCCTGAACACTCCCCACCACGGCTGCCCCCCCCAAGCCCCTCTGGGCACGGACAGCCCCCCCATGCCACCCCCCACTACTGTGCCCTACAGATCTCCCCAAGAAACCCCCCACCACAGACAGCCCCATAGAGCTCCCCCCCGGCTCCCCACAAGCCCAGCACAGAGCTGACCCTGCCGGGTGCACCTGATGCCCTGAGCCGGAGCCATCTCCGCGATGAAGCTGTCTAGACACCGGGAACACTCCCGGATTGCTCCCTTCAGCACTACGTGCCCCGGGCCCTGACTGCACCCCAAGACCTGACCCTCTCCCACGAGGCCTGGCCGGGTGCACCAGTGGGGCTGGGGAACAGCAAGGTGCTGAGCTAGCAAGACGGGAACCCTGCTAATGGGGAAGAGCCGGCCCTACCCGGGTGCTGCCCCCCACTAACGTACGCCACGGGGGAGGGCACACGCCCGTTCCCCCTCGGTGCCCAGCGCACAGAGGACGAGCAGCTGCTTAGCCCCCAGTGGCAAGCCCCGCTCTTTAACTCATGCTTAGCTCTGGAGGTCCCTGGTTCAGCCCAGCCCCTCGCCCGGCTACGCTGATGGGGCACCTGACTGTGTTGCCTGGCCTCACAGCGGGCACCCCCTACTGGAGGAGTCGGCATTGCACCCAGCACCGGCTGGGGTGCGGGGGTGCTGCTGTCTGGGTACGGCTCTCTAGGGGGTGCTGGGAGAGCAATGCCCCACGGTGGGCTGCTGCAGAGGTGGGTGCCTGAGGGGGTCAGGGGCTGCCCACAGGGCAGCACGGAGCCAGCGTTACACTGGGGGGGGCCGGGGGATGCTTTGATTTAGACACAGAGACTAGCCCTGGACCCCTGAGCACAACTGCCCCAGTTTGCAAAAACCACCTCCTGCCTCCCCCACCCCGCAACCAGCCTGTACATGACGCCTCATGCATCCCCCTTCCCTCCACCACCCCCGCGGTCTAGACCCTGCCTGTCTCCGGTCCCCGGGGCAGACCCTGCTCTCCACCCAGCGGCCAGATGGACTCAACCCCTCGTCCAAGCTGTCAGATGAGAATCCCTGCCCATCCTAAACCCAACGCAGCAGCACCAGTGCTGGGGAGCTGTCTGCCTCTGTGCCCCCCGCCAGGGAGACAGACCCACAGCGCAGCAAGTCAAAGCCTGAGCCAGGCCTCCCTGGACAATCAATACAGCCCGGCTGGAAACTGCGCCAGCTCCCTGCTAACAAGCTGCAGCCGAGCCAACCTCGGAGCCAGCTGCGCAGAGCGGAGCCGAGTGGGGAAACGGCAGAGCGCCAGAGCCGAGATGCCCAGGGGAGGAAATGGGGCAGGCTCTCAGCACCGCCCTATGGATCCAATCAGCCCTCTGGCAGGGGAGATCGCGCTGCCTTGAGGGGTCAGGCCCCCATCCTGCCGGGCCCCTTTGGAGAGAACCGACCCCCCAGCTGCTAAAGCGCCCACAGAGCCAGCCCGGGCACACCTGGCACGCACATCCCGCCCCAGCAGAGGGGCCCAGCCTGGGAACGGCGCACAAAGCTCTCTGCCAGCAGAACACGAGGCACGGCCAACGCTCCTGGCCCTGTAGACGTGTCTGGCGAGGCTCAGCGGGGCTGGGCACCGACCCGTGGCTGCGGTGAGGAGGGATCAGAGATTGGAACAATCGATGTCTATTCAAACAGCAGACAACACCCCTGCCCCCAGGCATCCCCAGTGCAGAGCAGGGGCCCAGGGCAAAGCGGGCAGGGAAAGCCGAGGTTCTGGGCCGTGCTGACAGGCAGAGGGAGACCCAGCCCCAGCCCCCCTGCAAGGGGAGGAGTGAATGAACCCCAGTCTGCTGTCCTCTGCGCTGCGTCCGACTGGAACCAGGAGGCTCAGCACAGACAGACCGAGCCCTTCAATCCCTCGCGCCTTCTGGCGCCTGCTCCAAGCAAGTGGGCCCTGGCAGGCTGGGCCCCCGCCCCTGAAGCCACACCGTCCCCAGCCCCTACTCACGTCCCTCGCGCCGCCAGTCTCTCCCACCTCCTTTCCCTGGCGCTGTTGTAACACGCTTGTGAAGCGTGGGTCATGTCTCTAGGGGCTGGTCCTGATAGAGGATAAGAGCCTACTGCTGCTGTTGGCTGACGGAGGGATTCCTTTAGCTCAAGCGATGGGGACCTACGCTCTGGTGCGGATCCACAGCGAAGGATGTCACTGAACCGGACCCCAAACAGGCACCCGAACGCCTGCGCTGCCATCCCTTCCCATGCACAGCCAGCTTGGGGAGTAGCCCACGGGTTACCGGCCGACCCGCAATAACAAGCCTGTGTTAAAACAGGGGTAGGTGTTAGCGTTGGCACAGGGATTCCACCTGGCCCCAGCATGGGACGTGGGAAATCCAGGCCCATCCATCAACCAGGGGACAGCCTCAGCACCCGCATCTCCAGCAGCTGCCGAGGGCTGCGGTGGAGTCTCCATCCCTAGACATTTTTAAATCAAGATTGACCTCGAGCAGATCTTTCAGAAAAGCATCCAGACAGGAGTTAATGCAGGGCACTCCTAGGGCCGATGTGATAGATACAGAGATCTCACAATGGCGCCTCCTGGCCCCAGGCTCTCAGAATTGATGGAAAAAACACCAGGAAATCACTAGTGGCCCAGGAGCGAGAACACCAGAGTCCTGCAGCGGCCTTGGAAGGACGTCAACAGGACAGGACCTGCCCCCCATGTACCCCCGAGGGCTCTCACCCCACCACGCTGGGTGCAGGATCCTAGTGATGTCACACGGGCCAGCCTGGACAAGGATACAGTCAACCGGCTAAGTGCACAGCTGGGTCAGCAGGTTCAATTCCCCCTCCAGCAGGGCTGAGCTGCCCCCATGCCCACCCCCTAGACCCCTGGCTCTCCGCCTCCCCACTGCCAATTTCAGTCACTTCACTGGTACGGCTCAGTGCCCAGGCTGCTGGCAGCATTGATCTCCAGAACCAAGCTGTGCCCGGGGCTGCTCTGCCACCACCATAGAAGCATAGAATATCAGGGTTGGAAGAGACCTCAGGAGGTCATCTAGTCCAACCCCCTGCTCAAAGCAGGACCAAGCCCCAACTAAATCATCCCAGCCAGGGTTTTGTCAAGCCTGACCTTAAAAACTTCTAAGGAAGGAGATTCCACCACCTCCCTAGGGAACTCATTCCAGTGCTTCAGCACCCTCCTTGTGAAAAAGTTTTTCCTAATATCCAAACTAACCCTCCCCCACTGCAACTTGAGACCGTTACTCCTTGTTCTGTCATCTGCTACCACTGAGAACAATTTAGATCCATCCTCTTTGGAACCCCCCTTCAGGTAGTTGAAAGCAGCTATCAAATCCCCCCTCATTCTTCTCTTCCATAGACTAAACATCCCCAGTTCCCTCAGCATCTCCTCATAAGTCATGTGTTCCAGTCCCCTAATCATTTTTGTTGCCCTCCGCTGGACTCTTTCTAATTTTTCCACATCCTTCTTGTAGTGTGGAGCCCAAAACTGGACACAGTACTCCAGATGAGGCCTCACCAGTGCCGAATAGAGGGGAATGATCACGTCCCTCGATCTGCTGGCAATGCCCCTACTTATACAGCCCAAAATGCCATTGGCCTTCTTGGCAACAAGGGCAAACTGTTGACTCATATCCAGCTTCTCATCCACTGTAACCCCTAGGTCCTTTTCCGCAGAACTGCTGCCGAGCCATTCGGTCCCCAGTCTGTAGCGGTGCATGGGATTCTTCCGTCCTAAGTGCAGGACTCTGCACTTGTCCTTGTTGAACCTCATCAGATTTTTTTTGGCCCAATCCTTCAATTTGTCTAGTCCCTCTGTATCCTATCCCTACCCTCCAGCGTATTTACCACTCCTCCCAGTTTAGTGTCATCTGCAAACTTGCTGAGGGTGCAATCCACACCATCCTCCAGATCATTATTGAAGATATTGAACAAAACCAGCCCCAGGACCCACCCTTGGGACACTCCGTTTGATACCAGCTGCCAACTAGACATAGAGCCATTGATCACTACCCGTTGAGCCCGATGATCTAGCCAGCTTTCTATCCACCTTATAGTCCATTCACCAGCCCATACTTCTTTAACTTGCTGGCAAGAATACTGTGGGAGACAGTGTCAAAATCTTTGCTAAAGTCAAGGAATAACACATCCACTGCTTTCCCCTCATCCACTAAGCCAGTTATCTCATCATAGAAGACAATTAGATTAGTCAGGCAAGACTTGCCCTTGGTGAATCCATGCTGACTGTTCCTGATCACTTTCCTCTGCTCCATGATTTTTCCAGGGGCTGAGGTGAGGCTGACTGGCCTGTAGTTCCCAGGATCCTCCTTCTTCCCTTTTTTAAAGATTGGCACTACATTAGCCTTTTTCCAGTCGTCCGGGACTTCCCCCGATCGCCATGAGTTTTCAAAGATAATGGCCAACGGCTCTGCAATCACATCCGCCAACTCCTTTAGCACTCTCGCATGCAGCGCATCCGGCCCCATGGACTTGTGCTCGTCCAGCTTTTCTAAATAGTCCCGAACCACTTCTTTCTCCACAGAGGGCTGGTCACCTCCTCCCCATGCTGTGCTGCCCAGTGCAGTTGTCTGGGAGCTGACCTTGTTCGTGAAGACAGAGGCAAAAAAAGCATCGAGTACATTAGCTTTTTCCACACCCTCTGTCACTAGGTTGCCTCCCTCATTCAGTAAGGGGCCCACACTTTCCTTGGCTTTCTTCTTGTTGTTAACATACCTGAAGAAACCCTTCTTGTTACTCTTAACATCTCTTGCTAGCTGCAACTCCCATTTTGATTTGGCCTTCCTGATTTCACTCCTGCATGCCCGAGCAATATCTTTATTCTCTTCCCTGGTCATTTGTCCAATCTTCCACTTCTTGTAAGCTTCTTTTTTGTGTTTAAGATCAGCAAGGATTTCACTGTTAAGCCAAGCTGGTCGCCTGCCATATTTACAATTCTTTCTACACATCGGGATGGTTTGTCCCTGTAACCTCAATAAGGATTCTTTAAAATACAGCCAGCTCTCCTGGACTCCTTTCCCCCTCATGTTATTCTCCCAGGGGATCCTGCCCATCAGTTCCCTGAGGGAGTCAAAGTCTGCTTTTCTGAAGTCCAGGGTCCGTATTCTGCTGCTTTCCTTTCTTCCCTGTGTCAGGATCCTGAACTAGACCATCTCATGGTCACTTCCTCCCAGGTTCCCATCCACTTTTGCTTCCCCTATTAATTCTTCCCGGTTTGTGAGCAGCAGGTCAAGAGGAGCATGGCCCTTAGTTGGTTCCTCCAGCACTTGCACCAGGAAATTGTCCCCTACACTTTCCAAGAACTTCCTGGATTGTCTGTGCACTGCTGTATTGCTCTCCCAGCAGATATCAGGGTGATCGAAGTCTCCCATGAGAACCAGGGCCTGCGATCTAGTAATGGGGATTTGGACCAATGGGCTTTGGACCATGGGTCCCCTCTGGACTGTTGCCCATTTTTGGCTCTGGGACTCCTGCCTCCTTTTTTTCCAGGGGAAGAATCGTTTGCTATCTCCAAGAGCTTGAGTCAGGTGATAGAGACGGCAAACTGAGCAGCACTCAGCCCCCCATTCAGGATACAGGGAACCAGGGACTGTCTGTGAGGTGGAAATACAACACATTTACAACTGATCAGAGAGCCACTTTTCCCACACGCGTCATTAACCTGTGTAACTCACTGTTACTAGACCTTATTGAGCTTAGCAGAATACAAAACAGGGCCAGACCCTTCTAAGGATCATTACCCCAGCCATGGTTACCCATTACAAAGGCTATAATCTCTCCTGGTCCCGGACATCAGCAGCCCCTAACTGAATGATGCGGGGTTAGGAAGAGATGACCCCCGGACAAGTTACTCCATAATCATCCAGTACCAGGTGCCTTGTGCCTTCCTCTGGAACGGCTGGGGCTGGTCCCTTTCACCGACAGGACAGACTGAGACTATCCCTGGTCTGTTCAACCTGCCCATTCCTATGTCCCGAGTGCTGACCCAGACAGACCGGAGGGGCCACTAACCACATTCAGAAAACAATCTCAGCTCCACAGCAAGGCATGGCGAGCGGGAGGGACGGGGCGTGCCTGGAGCCCCACCTAGCCTGAGAGCAGGGGCTGCCCGACTGGGGAGGGGCAGGTGGACTCACTCAGGCAGCTGGCTCCTTAGTGCACCCGGAGCGGGAGAGGACCTAGGGTGTGGGCTGAGCAGTCACGAGTGGGGAGCCGGACTGAGCTGCTCTTCACATTCCCCTCGGGACCCCAGGACAGGGGGACCTGCCATGCACTTTGCTATGAGCTGGTTGGGAAAGGGGCCTGCTGCCAGGGAGACAGAGCGGGTGCGCAGTTACCATGGCAACAGATGTCTTTGAAATTCCACCACGGAATGATGGCGACAGATCGACTGTTACTTCTGGTTCCTGTCACTGCAAACCATCTCTGAGTGCCCCTCCTCCCCCACCAGCGTGCCAGGAATAATGGGGATCCATCCAGTCAGGGGCAGGTGCCCCCAAGTCTGCATGGCTAGGACTGAGGTACCCTCCCTCCACCGCTTCCCATGCCGGGAGAGGATCAGTGTCCCATATCACTCCCCTGGGCTGGATCTGGCAGCACCAAAGCTGACCTGGTTTCCTCCCCCTTCCCCTGGCCTGCCAGGCAGATGCGACAGCCGCAGCCAGGCGGGCTTTCTTCTCTGCACCGATCAGGGAGCAGCATCCCCACAAGAGAAGCAACCACGGCTACCCGGGCACGCAGCAGCTCAGAAGCCAGGCTGCCGGGGACCATGCCAAGTGGACAGGGGGCAGAGACCCAGGGCCGGCAGTGTGAAGGGCCGTGGGGCTGGGAGTGGAGAGGGAATGACTGACTATCTGGCCCAGGACAGAGCAGTCCCACTCAGGCAGGGGTCAGGGACCGGCTGCTCCGGGTCAGGAGCAAACTGAACAGCGTGAGGGGAGAGGAACAGCCCATCCCGGTGGGGCAGGTGGCAGCTTCCCATCCCTGCCATGAGTTGGGAGGACTCAGCCGGGCCTCCACCGCCCAGAAACCACCCCACGGCCTGGCACCTGGGGAGTCTGTTCAGGAGACGCCCAAGACCAGCCTGGCCGGGGGGCTGCAGGCTGGGACTGAGGTCAACAGACCTAAGGGGGGAGCCCAGGGCTGGGGGAGCAGGGGGCTGCGGGTTAGGATTGAGGGGCACCAGCAGGGCGTGGAGATGGGGGATAGCAGGGAGCACCGGGGATTTGACTGGGGAAAGGCAGGAACCCCGGCACAGGGCACCGGAGGACAGTGAACAGCTGCCAGGGGCAGGTGCTGCTGGGGGCGTGCAGAGCAGCTGGGTGCCGGGGGCAAGGCGGGGTGGGGGGTGCCGGGGGCAAGGCGGGGGGGGGTGCCGGGGGCAAGGTGGGCGGGTGCCGGGTCCAGGGTCGGGAGGGGGGGCCCGGGGGCACAGCGGGTAGGATAGCTCCCCCCCTTTGCCCTCCCCAGAGGTGGCACTGGCAGGTGTCCCGGGTGCCGCACCCCGGGGCCGGGCTCCGCTAACGGGGTCCCCGTGGCCCAGCGGTCCCGTCGCACCGCTTGATCCGATCCAGAGACTGGCCCGGGCCGGGGTTCCCCACAGCGGGGCGGCTCAGGGCCCTCTGGAGGGCATGACGCTGGCCGAGGGGGGCCGGGGTCCCCCCGCCGGTGCCCGAGCCCCCCCCCCCCCCCCGGCCCCCCTACCTGCGGCGGGGGGAGCGGCGGCGGGCCGCGGCGCAGCAGCGCGTACACGATGTAGACCAGCAGCGAGTAGAAGGCGAACATAGGGGCGCCGGGGGGGGGCCGCCGGGGCGCCCCGCGCAGCCCAGCCCGGGGATCCCCTCGCCCGCCCGGCAGCTGCAGCGCCCGCCCCCCGGCCGAGCCAGCCGAGCCAGCCGCAGCGGCTCGGAGCATGCCCAGTGCCCCCGCCCGCCCCTGGCGCTGCGGCACCGGCGGGGCCCGGGCGGAGCTGGGGGGAGCCGCCCACGGGCGGCGAGACGCGGGGACCCCCTGCAGCTCCCTGGGCACGGGCAAGACACGGGCACCCCCTGCAGCCTCCTCACGCCCTGGGCATGGGCGAGACACGGGCACCCCCTGCAGCTCCCTGGGCACGGGCAAGACACGGGCACCCCCTGCAGCCTCCTCACGCCCTGGGCATGGGCGAGACACGGGCACCCCCTGCAGCCTCCTCACGCCCTGGGCACGGGCAAGACACGGGCACCCCCTGCAGCTCCCTGGGCACGGGCAAGACACGGGCACCCCCTGCAGCTCCCTGGGCACGGGCAAGACACGGGCACCCCCTGCAGCCTCCTCACGCCCTGGGCACGGGCAAGACACGGCCACCCCCTGCAGCTCCCTGGGCACGGGCAAGACACGGGCACCCCTGCAGCCTCCTCACGCCCTGGGCATGGTCGAGACACGGGCACCCCCTGCAGCTGCCCCACTCTGGGCACAGGGGAGACACAGGCACCCCCTGCAGCCTCCTCACGCCCCGGGCATGGGCGAGACACGGGCACCCCCTGCAGCCTCCTCACGCCCTGGGCACGGGCAAGACACGGGCACCCCCCGCAGCTCCCCTCACGCCCTGGGCACGGGCAAGACACGGGCACCCCCCGCAGCTCCCCTCACGCCCTGGGCACGGGCAAGACACGGGCACCCCCCGCAGCTCCCCTCGCTGACACGGGCACCCCCTGCATCTCCCCTTGCCCTGGGCACAGGGGAGACTCGGGCACCCCCTGGAGCCTCTTTGTGCCCTGGGCATGGGTGAGACATGGGCACCCCAGGCAGCTCCCCTCCTCTGGGCACGTGCGAGACACGGCTACTCCCTGCAGGCTCTTTGTGCCCTGGGCGTGGGCACCCCTTGCAGCCTCGTCAGCCCTGGGCAGTGTGGATCTGCAAGACCCAGGGGGCCTGCAGCCTCCTTGGCCCCTGCCGTAGTGACAGACACCTGGTCGGAGCCCCAGGCCCCAGGCTGCCGTGGTGAGTGTAGGGCCTGACCCGGGGGGCGTGAGCTGCTGGCCACGGGGAGGGCTGCGGGCTCTGAGAGATGCAGAGAGCTGTGACAGGGTGGGCATCATGCCCATTTCTCTGCTCCCCAGCCCTAGGGAGCTTGAGCCACAGCAGGGAGTGAGTGCAGGGGCATGGGTCCGAGACATGCAGCACAAGGGCTGGAGCAGGAGGGTTAGCTATGGAGCACCGAACCCATGAAATAATCACACCCCCACCCCCAGTTCCCCGAAAGCTTCTCCTGCTCAAGGAGCACAGCCCTGAACACGCCAACTGGCCCTGGGGCCTTATTACACGCCCTGTGACGACACAGAGGATTCCGAGATCCCCAGGCCCAAAGGGCTGAGGGTGATCCTCTGGCCTGATCGCCCGTATGCCACAGGCCAGAGACCTGCCCCCCAAGACTCCTGTTTGAACTAGAGCAGAGTCCTGAGCAAACCCATCAGCAAACCAAGAATCCACCACCACCCTTGGGAAATTGTTCCCATGGTGAATTATCCTCCCTGTGCAAAATGTACGTCTCATTTCCAGTGCGAATTCTCCAGCTTCGACGGCCAGCCATTGCCTGGTGTTAGACTTTCCTCTGCTGGACTGATCAGCCCAGCTGACCTGAATGGGGCAAAGAAAGAGCCCCTCCCTAGCCAGAGAGCAATTAGCAAAGGCCTGCTGGCAACCAGGGAGGGGCTGGGGATCTCAAAGAAAGGGGCACAAGAATATTCTATAATGGGGTGCATTAGGCAGTGTAAATAGAGGGGTGCCTGCCAGCACCCCTGTAACTGGAGACCATCTTACCTTTGCGCCTGGCAGCTCTTTGAGTCTTTGTTATTCCAGTTCCCTCTCCTGCTGTGATCTGTCCCTGCTGCCCCCGCAGCACCTCACCAGGCAGCGGGGAGGCAGAAGCCTGCTTCTTAAGTCCCGCTCTGGGCTTTGCTGGGCAGGGTGGCAGATCCCAGCCCTAGCACAAGGCCGTGTGCAATGCACCGTGTGACCGCAGCTCCCCGATTGCCCGGGCTCCCCTTACGGCCCGGCAGGACACGGCGCCCGCGCTCACTGAAAGACCGAATGGGCCAGGAGCTCGGGTGGCAGCAGGGTGAGGAGACGTGAGCTCAGTTACTCAGCCCCTTCCAGGAGACCCGGGATCCCAGCAGCCCCTCCAAGCGAGCTGGCACCTGTGCAGTTTGAGGTGCATTCGGTCCCAGCCCCGTGTTATCTGGGGGTTCCCCGTAGGGTGCGTGATGTGCTTTGGGGCGTGGAGGGGGTCTCCAGGGGCGCTTTGGCTGCCTCTGTGGCAGAGGAGAGGCAGGGTCCCCCCCCTTCTCTGTGCAGAGCTCTCCCGGTTGCCCCAGGAACCAATTCAGCCAGGCCCTAGCGCAGGGGTGGCCAGCCTGAGCCTGAGAAGGAGCCAGAATTTATCAATGTACATGGCCAAAGAGCCCCAGTAATACGTCAGCAGCCCCCCATCAGCTCCCCCCACACGCTCCCAGCGCCTCCCGCCCACGGGCAGCCCCGCCGAACAGCGCCTCCCCCTCCCTCCTGATCAGCTGTTTCGTGGGGTGCAGGAGGCTCTGGGGGGTGGGGTGGGGTGGGGGAGGAGCGAGGGCATGGCAGGCTCAAGGGAGGGGGCGGGAAGGGGTGGAGTGGGGGCAGGGCCTGGGGCAGAGCCGGGGGTTGAGCAATGAGCACCCCCCGGCACATTGGAAAGTTGGCACCTGGAGCTCCAGCCCCGGAGTCGGTGCCTGTACAAGGAGCCGCACGTTAACTCCCGAAGAGCCGCGTGTGGCTCCGGGGCCCCAGGCTGGCCACCCCGGCCTAGCACGTCAGCGCTCCGTGCTGAGCCCACCAGCGGAGGGGTGAACGGGTCCACTGGGGCCTCAGTCCCGCCAGGGGCAGCGGGAACAGCACAGCGAGCGGGCCGGCATGGGTCCCGCTCAGCCCCGCCCCGCCCCGGGAGAGCAGCAATCCCCCTCGTGCCCCATTGGACATCTTTCCCCGAGCCCTCACGGTCCATAGCGAGTCTCACGCCCTTGGGACTCTGCAGCGAGGGGTGGCAAAGTCCCTTGGCTCGCATGGCACGTCCTCCCCGCTGCAAGCAGGCCAAGCACCTCACGCTCCCTCCCGAGCAAGGCCCCTGGCTCTGAGCAGCCACCACCTCAGCTGGGCCTGGGGGGGGAGCTCCCATGGGGGCGGGGGTGGACCTGCCTCCGCTACAGCTGGGAAGCTTCCTGTCCACCTGAACGGAGCTCAGCAGGGTCTGTCCCGGCCGGCTCCGACCCATCCATCCCCCGGGGGACCGGCCAGCTCCTGGTGCCAGCTGCAAACCCAGAGCAAGGGAGGTACGGAGGTCGGGGCCTAGCTCGTTCACGCCCCTGCTAGCAGGGTGGCTGAGCTCAAAACTACTCCAGCCCCCACCTCTCCCAGCAGGGGGCGCTGTGGGGAGCGGGGCAGGAGCTGGCTCGGGGGGAGCTCCCGGTTACTCCAGCAGCTTCTGGAGCAGCTTCGCGTGGCAATGCTGGGACCCTCAGCAGCTGTGACTAACGGGAGCTCTTGTGCCAGAAGCTCTTTACCGATTACAATCAGACTGAACTGTATCACCTCCGACTTTATTGCCGAGCTCCCAGAACAGAACAGGAGACGGTGTCCGGGTGCCCCACTGGGCTGGCCAGGGCGGACATATCGGAAGAGTCGCAGCGGGCACGTCTATGCAGCAGCTGGGCCCAAGCTCCCGGCCCCATCAGATACCGCCTGACGCCTGGGCTTGGGAGCCGGAGCGCCAGCCCGAGCCAGAACATCTCCCCTGCTCTTCGTGCCCCCCCGCCATGCTCCTCAGTCCGGCCTGCTTTGAAATGTCCCTGGAAGACGATCCCACAGCCGGATCCATCTCCCAGCTGCGGTGTCACTCCTGATATTCACCCTCATTCTTCCCTTCCTTAACCCCATCCCCATTCTGCTCCCATGGGTACTCGAAACAGGCAGTCGAGGGGCAGACCTCCTGTCGGACTCTCTCCAATGCCCTCCTCCCCCTGGCGCTGGGGCCAGGCCAGCAGGAAGGACGGGCCTGTGATCCAAGCACTGGAGAGAGGCTCAGGAGAGCTGGGTTCTAATCCTGACTCTGCCACAGCCTCCTGTGTGACCTTGGGCAAGTCACTTAGTGGCTCTGTGCCCCTGGTGCCCCAATACCACAGTGCTAGGCCTGGCAGCAGAAACCTGAGAGAGTTCTGAAAGGCGGCCAACTTTGGCCTCAATTTGCAGCTACCAGGCACAGAGCGAGCAGGGACTGTGTTACTGCCCCATCCTAGCTTTGCTGGCGCCCCTCAATCCCAACCCGCAGCCCCCTATCCCAGCCCCAGGCTCCCCCCAGCTCTGCCAGCACCCCTCAATCCCGACCCGCAGCCCCCTATCCCAGCCCCAGGCTCCCCCCAGCTCTGCCAGCGCCCCTCAATCCCAACCCGCAGCCCCCTATCCCAGCCCCAGGCTCCCCCCAGCTCTGCCAGCACCCCTCAATCCCGACCCGTAGCCCCCTATCCCAGCCCCAGGCTCCCCCCAGCTCTGCCAGCACCCCTCAATCCTGACCCGCAGCCCCCTATCCCAGCCCCGGGCTCCCCCCGGCTCTGCCAGCACCCCTCAATCCCGACCCGCAGCCCCCTAACCCAGCCCCGGGCTCCCCCCGGCTCTGCCGGCGCCCCTCAATCCCGACCCTCAGCCCCCTATCCCAGCCCTGGGCTTCCCCCGGTTCTGCCGGCGCCCCTCAATCCCAACCCACAAAATCTGTTGGAGCTCTCAGGAGGGGGCTACTGAACCAAGCTGTCCAGCCGGTTGTTCTTGCCCCTCATCACACACACACACTCTGCACTTTGCACCCTGGGCCACAGGCCATGCAGCTGTCTCCTAAGGCCAGTGCGCAGCCAGCAGAGACTGCAGCTCCCAGCATTCAGTGCCTCACTGGGCCGTATTGCATGCTGGAGCATGGGCTGCACCTGGGCATTAAAGTCGAGGCGATTTGGTTCCGTCCATGCCCATCAGGTTCAGCTGCGGGGCTCCCGGCATGTTGCCCCAGCTGCCCACTGGGCGTGGCTGGCAGAAGGCCTGGGGGAGAGCAGACGGCAGAGTATGGGTGCTGTGGCGGGAGCAGGCGCAAGGCCAGCATCTCACTTCCCCGGCTCCGGGCTGCCCGCTTTCCCGGGTGTCCCTGCCTGCAGTTTCTGTCTCTTCCTGCTGGGCCGGGGGCTCGGCACCTGGGGAAGGAAAGTGGCCGAGATCAGACCAGCTCGTCTCACTGTCTGGGTCCTGTCGATACAAGGGCAGCCCCCAGCAGAGAGGGCGGCTAAGACTGATACATGCCCAGGCCCCTGCTGGGACCAATGGGGCCAGGACTGGAAGCAAAGGGATCCGTGTAGGGCATGAGGAACCCCGATGGCTGGCACCAGGCCTGGCCCTGCCCCCTCCTCACACACACAACTGGCACAATGAACACCCTGCTCGGTGCTGTTTGCAGATCTCGACCCATACACAGGATAACCCCCTGCGCCATCCCTCGGGCCCGCCCGGTGCTGGGGGGCCTGGCGGGCACACCCCTTACCTCCGGTGGACGTGCCCATTTGTTGGCTGGGAAGAACTCGCCCAGCTTCCGCTGCCTCCTGCCCTCCCGGGGCACTTGCTGCTTGGGCTGGGCCTCCTTGGGCTTGGGCTGGGCCTCATGCCACCGCTGCAGCCGCCGGCACACCCGCGACTCGCTGGAAAGAGAGCTCGGGTCAACGTGGGGGGTTGGGGGGCAGGGCCTGGGGGGGATCTGGGCCAGGGGGGCACCACAGCAAGAAGAACGGAAACCAAAGGGGGTTGAGGAGAACCCCCTAAGTGTGGCCCCCCTCGCCCGCCCCGTGCCAGGATCTCAGCAGAAGTGGCTCAGCGCCAGGCCTGCTCCCAGAGCTCCCTGATACAGGGGGTCTGGCTTGAATGGGCTTCCCGAGCTCTGGGTCCGCTGTCCCTCAGGGCGCTGCAGTAGATCTGCTCCATCGACAAGGCCGTGTCCAACCTCTCCAGGGCTCCGAAAGTCACCCTGGGACTGGGGCCAAGTGAAACGGGCAATTCCTTGGAGCCCAGCTCGGACCCAGGTCAGGCGCTGGAGACTTGCATGGGGCACTCGAGGCCCTGGCACTCTGAGTGTCGATCCCAAAGGGGGTGGGGGAGTCTGCTGGTGCCACACAGCAAGCTCCATGTTGGTGCGAAAGGTGCCGGGCTGGGAGCACTGGAGACGTGTCCCCTGTCTACACACCGCCCTGCCTCCCCCCATCCCGCCCTGGACATCCACCCTGTGGGCGGGAGAAAGGGGGTGAGTCTCCAAGGCCTATTCAGCTGCTGGCTTCAGGACTGAGGCTGCCAGCTGTGGGGTCAGATTGGGGGCAGCCACACAATGAATTGAGACCCCCCCGAACTCATCACACACAGGACTCCTCCCCATGCTAGGCCATCCCGCCTGCCCCCCATCCAAACAGTGCAACACTGACTTCATGTGCTTCTCGCGGGCGAGGAACTGCACCAGCCCCTCCGGGTCGGGGTCGTGCCACTCCAGCGTTATCTGGCCCGGGTCGGCCACCTCCGGCTGCAGGAAGAGCCTGCGAGCTCCCTCCAGGTCCCAGTTGGCGGGCAGCGGGTGCTTCTGTAACAGCAGCAGCTTACAAGCCAGCGGTGCCCTGTACCCCCAAAGGATCCCAAAGCACTTTGGAGCCCACACCCAGGAACGGCTGTACCCACCGCTGCAATGCACCCACCTCTGGGGAGGGACCAGCAGCTGGTTACCAGTCCATAGCTACACCACAGCCCGGGTTGGGGCCGGGAGTGAAGCAGAACCCCGCCTCCACAGTTACCGGATCTAGGACACCAGGGTTCACGCCCCAGGGTCTTTAACGCCCATGGGGTCGATGGGCAGGGGCCTCGGTGTTGTGTGTCATTCAAAGGGCCGTACAATTGCACCAGGGAGCGCAGGCCGGCGGGGGGGGGGTCACTGCTGTTCCCCCCCCAAGGGGCGAGGGGTTTGTTCCCTCCAACCAGCCCTGCTGCTTTGCCCACTTCTCGGGCATCCCCCCTACCTGGCCCTTCCCACCGACAGCGCGGCTTTACGGCAAACCCAGCCCACTCCCCGGCTTGGGCAGCACACGGCTTGGCTGCTCATGCCCAGGCCGAGGCCCCCGGTACCTGCGGGTCGATGTTCTGGAGAACCTGCTCGATGGTCCCGTGTTGCTGCAGCAGCTTGAGGGCCTTCTTGGGGCCCAGCCGCCAGATCTTCCCACAGTAATCACAGCCCAGCAAGATGCACAGGTCCACGAACTGCCCCGGGACAGGCCCGGCCCGAGGAGAGGGGGAAGAAGACAACCATCGCCAGAGGGGTTAGCTGGGTGGCCGCCTGCTCCAGCCCTGACCACCCCTCCCACACCCTGGTGAGGCTGGCAGAGCAGGGGCCAGCTCATGCCACAAGTCTCAACCGAACCCTGACAAATACGTGGCTGGCACAGCCTGGCCCGCCTGTGGGTTAGTATTGTTCAAACAGGTGTCAGCATTGGAAGACTGTGTTTAGCCCGTATGGAACGGTGGTGAGCTGCTGGCGGCGTTAATCTGACGTATCACGTCCATATCCCTCGTGCAAGGGACTATCGGAGCGGTTGGATAGTGAGCCTCTGTGACCCTGTAACTCGCCAGGCAGGAGAGAGACATTAACCAGTGTGAAGTGCTGGCTCCAGCAGGTGTTACGTCCTGCCCCACAGGGAAGGTCCATCAACACCTGCTGTGCCCCCCTTCCTCCACCCCACCCCCGCTGAGTCACGCACGTGGTTTCCTCCCATCAGCTGAGTTTGTGGCTCAGAGCACATGGCGGGAGGGGGATAAAACCCCCAGACAGAAGGAAATGATTCTCTCTACTCTGCTTGGACTCTGGAGGGGCAGGTTTCTAGGCGGAAGCAAGAGATCCCCAGTGCTCAGCCTAGGTCAGCCCTAAAGGACATTTGGAGCTTGCGTGTGACAGATGCTTCTATTCCCTTTTGAAACTTGTGACTGTAACTCGGGTGTGTATCTATGGTTCCCTGCTTAACCTTGTCAATAACTCTCCTGTTTCCTTTTCCTGGTCAATAAAGCTTTAGACAGTTTATTATAGGATTGGCTACAAGCGTGGGCTTTGGTGTGAGAGCTAACGTGCAACTGACCTGGGGTGAGTGACGGGTCCTTTGGGTCAGGGAGTAACCTGACTATTGCCGTATCTTTGGGGTAAGGGCCCAGCTATCACACAGGCAGCTCCCCTGGGTGGCAGGACAGATGGGGGAGCCCACGGGGCCTGGCTGTGACTCCCAGGTTAGGCTGTTGTAGGGTCTGAGGAGCTCACACCTGGTAACTGGTTGGTGAAATCGAATACAGAGCTCACAGCCAATGGGGGGTTGGTGCCGGGTTCCCAGCACTCTGCCCTGAGGCTGGCACGCACGCTCTGGGGTCACGGCAGGCAGCGTTACACTCCTCACCAGCACGGTCCCTCCCCGTCCCACCATAGCTTCACCTGCTCAACAAGCACCAGACTGACGGGCAGCCCAAGGGAACGATGAGACAATCCTGCTGGCCAGCGTCGTCTCCCTCTTCCCTTGGGCTGCCCGTCGGTCTGTCTGCATCCACCCGCTGCCTCCTGTCCTCGGATTCCCAGCTCTGGGCGGGGCCTGTCTCTTTGTTCAGTGTCCGGGCAGCACCGAGCGCAGGGGGTTCTGCTCCACCGCGGGGGCCCACGGTGGTACCACCACACAACAAAATCCATCAATCCATCCCCACCTGCTCCTGACTCATCCCCAGCTTCTGCAGAATGGCAGGCAAGGAAAACTCTTCCACTTCACTGCAAGAGACAGAGGGCAGCGTGAGGCTGGGGCACCCTCCCCCGCCAAGCCCCCATTCCTGTCCGCCTTACCCTATGGCACCCCCCAGAGCCGCGCAGCCATCCCCTGCGGCACAAACCTGGCGTGGTCAGCCAGTGGGAGCCTAGGCTGTTCTTGCTGCCCAAGGCCATAACCTGAGTGCAGGCTCCAGCCTCCCGTCTACACCTGTCCAGCCCCCAGCACCTCCCCTCTGCTGGGTGGGCACCTTTCCGGCTCCCCCACCACCCACTCCTCACTTCCTCTTCCACATATTCCGAGATTCTCAGGCCAGAAAGGACCATTGTGATCATCCAGTCTGACCCCCTGTGTAACACAGGCCAGAGCCCTGCCCCCAAACAACTCCTGTTTGACCCAGAGCAGATCTCTTAGATTTAAAAACGGCCAGTGAGAGAGAATCCACCACAGCCTTGGGATGTTGCTCCGGGGTTAATGGTTTTAACCCTCACTGTTAAAAATCTGCCCCTTATTTCCAGTCTGAATTTGTCTAGTTTCAACCTCCAGCCATTGGATCATGTTAGACTTTAGTCTGCTGAACTGACAAACCCTCTGTCAAATCTCTGTTCCCACGGAGGTACTTAAAGACTGTGATCAAGTCACCCCTTCACCTGCTCTTTGGTAAGGTAAATAGATGGAGCTCCTGGAATATCTCTCTATAAAATATATTTTCTAATCCTTTAATCATTCTCATGGCTCTTCTCTTAACCCTCTGCAATTTATCACCATCCTTTTCAAATTGTGGGCCCCAGAACTGGGCGCAGGATCCCAGCAGGCCTCGCACCAGGGCCACATACAGAGATGAAATAACCTCTTTGCTCCTCCTGGAGATTCCCGTGTATACCTCCCAGGATCGCATTCGCCCTTTTGGCCACAGTGTCGCACTGGGAGCTCACGTTCAGCTGGTTATCCACCACGACCCCCAAATCTTTTCCAGAGTCGCTGCTTCCCAGGATAGGGTCCCCCATCCAGTAAGTATGGCCGACAGACTTTGGTCCCAGATGAATGACTTTACATCTGGTCGTATTGTTGTTTGCTTGTTCCCAGTTTACCAAGCGACCCAGATCGCTCTGTGTCAATGATCAGTTCTCTTTGTTATTTCCCACTCCCCCAATCATTGTGTCATCTGCAAACTTTGTCAGTGATGGTTTTATGGTTTCCCCCAGGTCACTGATAAACATGTTAAATAGTGTAGGGCCAAGAACCGATCCCTGTGCGTTCTTACTACGAACACCGGCTCCGTGGGGATTCCCTGGTTTCAGTTACATTTTGAGACCTATCACTTGGCTAGTTTTTAATCTGTGGGCCAGGTTAATTTTATATCGTTCTAGTTTCTTCATCAAAACGACATGCAGGACGAGGTCAAACGCCTTCCAGGAGTCTAAGTCCGTTACGCCAACACTATCACCGTTATCAGCCAGACTCGTCATCTCGTCAGAAAAGAGACTGAGTGAGTTTGACAGGGTCTATTTTCCGCAAACCCACGCGGATTGGTGTTATTGAGATCACCCTCTCGTTCTCTATTAACTGAGTCCCCTCTCAGCTGCTCCGTTACCTTGCCCAGGATCGACATCAGGCTGACAGCCTATAATTACCCTGGTCACCCTGTTTACCCCTTTAAAATCCTGGCACATGAGCTTTATGCCAGGCCTCTGGAACTTCCCCGGGGTTCCCAGGTGCCAGCAGCTCCTGGATCCCCCTCTCTCCTCTACCATGTCCCCCAGCAGGGCTCAGACCCGCCAAGGGCTCAGCGTGGCCAAGGCCCCTGCCACTCACCGGCTTTTCTTGGAGCTCAGGTGGCGGACCAGGCGGAGGCTCCCGAAAGGCAGCGCGTCCATGTCCTCCGTGGCCGTGCACCAAACCTTGCCAGACTTCACCAGAGCTGCGCAGGTGGCTTCTGCCTCAGCCGGAGCCTGCGCACAGGTACAGAGAGCGGCTCTGCTAGCATCCACGTGGGGACAGCGCCCTCCTTGGGCCATCCCCCGAACGGGACCTGCCGGCGGCACACGGCCCCTCCTCCCCGGTCCCCGCTCAGACCAGCTTTCACTGCTTCCTTTACATCACAGCAACTGGCTTGCTTCTGTCAAGGGTCCATGTCCCTCCCAGAGCACTTTGTGTAGGCCCTAGATAAACAACCCCCGTCTCCACCAGCGATACCCTGCGGCTCTGTCACACTCAGCCATGGACCCTCTGGCCAGCAGAGCCACCTGGGCCACCCCTGCAGAGCAAGAAACTGCAGCCAAAGCAACCGGCTTCGCCCAAGCACAGGGCCTCTCCCCTTCTCCTAGGGAGCCCAGACAGCTGCCCCAGTGACCCACGGGCTGGCCCCTCTGCCACAGGACCCGACCCCATGCTGTCCCACTCCAAGTTACCTGCACACATGGCACACCCAGGTAGCTCAGCAGGGTCTCACAATCCTGCTTCAGGGGCCGCTGCAGGTTTTCAGCCAGACGGGATTCTGTAACCAGCAGAGGAATGTGGGTCAGGGGTTCCTGATGCGGCAGGGACCCCCATTCACAGTTACAGTGCCCCCTGCTGTTGCATACAGGAGCTGCATGTTCAAGCCGGACCCCAGGCCTGGACAGCAAAGGCCCTGAAACGAGGCTTGCCACCCGGATAGGGGCCACTGACTACCACTGCCAGAGCCCAGGGAGCTCTCTGCGAGGCAGGGGAGGGCCCTGTTGGGGCAGGGCAGATGAGGCGAGCCACGGACCCCCAGCTGCTTTGCAATGCGGCACAGCAGAATCCCACAGGCTTGGGCATTTACCTGAAGCGTCTCTCCTAGCCCTGGCAGCCTCTGCCCGCCTGGCCAACTGCAAGGAAAGGAATCTGTTACAACGATCTGCGCACAGAGACGTCCTATCCCCTTCTCACCCCAGGCCCTGCATCGTCCCCCCGCCTGGGACAGAGAACATCGGCATAGCCCCCCCGGCCCCTGTCCCAACTGCTGCAGCGCCCCCTGCTGGCTGGGACCGAGAATGATCAGCTGTGTATCCCCATCCCCGCCCCGACCCCATTGCTGCATGTTTTGTCCCCTCTGCCGTGTTCAGGGATCACACAGTGCTCACAAGAGCTCTGCCTTACAATACTGCACCTGGGGCTACTCCTGCATGTAAGTGACCTAACAACAAGAGCTCCCCGCCTGGACTCTCTACCCGGGAAGCTCAGCCCTTAAAGGCACAGCCCACCCTGCGCCATTAACAAACATCCCAGAATGCCTCTGATACCAACCAGTGGCTGTTTGAGGTCAGGGGGCCGCCCGTCAAACACAAACACCGGTTTGATGCCATTTTCCAGGAGATGCAGCGTCCGGTAAAACAGCCCCTGCAAGTGACTGAGACCAAAAGCCGGGCAGCCTGCGGCTTGCACCACGACGCGTGCGCCACGCGGAACGGAGAGCCTGGCAGCGGGAGCCGCTCCGACAGAACGGGGGAAGCCTATCTGGCATCACACACCCGCACAGGTGCAGGCCCGGAACAATATGGCTGCCCAGCTTCAATGTGAGGGTGTCAGCACCCTTATCCCCACGCACGGAGGCACAGGCAGGGGATGGGGGCTGCTCAAAGCCACCCAGGAAGTCTGTGGCAGGGCTGAGGGCAGGCTCCAGGGGCTCCTGTCTCCGAATCCTGCACACAAGCCATTAGGCCATTAAACTGTCCTCCGCTGGGCCCCCGGCACAGCACGTCACCAGGTGAGTGAGCTCACAAGGCGACCCCCACTGGCCAGGCACTAGGTGTGAGACACCACGGAGCTGGTGCTGCCTAGGGGCTCTGGGAGCTGGGAGCAGGGAGCAGCCCTGGGGAAGCCGGGCACTGCTGGGGTATGAGCCACTCACCTGATGTTCTCCCCGTTGCGGTTGAAGATCTTCGGCATGGCCGTGCGGAACTGGTAAATGGCAATGGATGCGTCCAGGGCTATGACGCGGTCTGGGAAGCCCAAGGCAACAGCCGGGTTATTCCCCCAGGAACGGGCATAACCTCCGCCCCATCCTGTCCTAAAGGGCTGGCTGCTCTGGAACTGCCTGCCTGGGGACTCTCACTCCTCATCCTCCATGCCACCCCCCAGGGCTGCTTCCCCATTCACCCCCCTCCCAATTCCCTGGGGTGTCCCCAGCCGCTACCCCCACCATTCCCAGGCGATCTCAGCCTATCCCACCCTCCTCTTCGCTCTGAATCCCCACCTGCCCCCTGGCCCCTGCCCGCTTGTGCGGTCCCCTCCCGCTGGGGGACAGCAGGAGGAGCCGTGCCCCAGGCTGGGGAAGAGCTGGGGGGTGCTCACCTCGATACTGTTGCAGAGGGAACGAGCTCACAGCCTCTGCAGCCTCCTCCTTAATCACATCTGCCAACCTGATGATGCCCATGGGCACGATCCGGGAATCTCTACAGGGGCTGGGCACAGAAGGGGGGGGACCACGGGGGGGGGGACGGATAAAGAGTGTCCCGAGGGCTGCGCACGGAGAAGCAGGGGGCAGACACTCCCCAGAACAGGGGACACACACCGGGCAGGCTCCAGGCACGCACCGAGGGGCAGCGCGGCCCGGGCCCGGAGCCGGGGCTGCGCGCGGGGAACCACGGGCAGCGGCAGCTCCCGGCGCGGAACCGGCGCGGCAGCCGCCGGGCTGGGAGTTCGGGGCCGGGCCGGGCCGGGAGGTGCGGGGCCGGAGCGCAGGGGGAGCCGGGCCGGGCCGGGCCGGAAGGAAGGAGCGGGGCGGGGCAGCAGCTCGGGCGGGGAGGGAGCTGGGGCAGCGCAGGTCGGAGCCTGGGCAGACAGATCCCAGCAGCAAGACGCGCAGGGATGCGCGGGGGGAGGCTACCCGGGAGCAAAGAGGCTTTTCCAGCTCTGATTGCCCGGGCGAGCCTAATGCTGAGGGGTGCTTGATGCCCCCCGAGGGGGGGACTGGCCCGTGGGGACCCCGAGGCAGCAGACGCTCAGTGCCCGAGGAGTGGCCTGGCCCATGCGGACGGTGATGCCCAGGGGGTACCTGGCGTGTGGGTGTCTTGTCTCTGGCGGGCAGGGGTCAGGTCCGTGTCTGCCCGCCAGGCCCGGCTCTCTCTGCAGGTTGGCAATCGCCTGACCCCTCTGCGCGGCTCCTGGCCCACTGGACACTCAGAGCCGCTGCTCCCCAGGTCCCAGTCCCAGATCAGGCTCTGGGTGAGGCCGAGCGCGGAGATATGGATATAGCGACACCAGTCAACGTTCATGTCACACGGTTCCCAGGTGCAGGTGACCCCAAGCAGAAGTGCTGGAAACCAATGGTCACAGACAAAATCCAACCACAAAGCACCTTCTAAACCCTAGGCTGGCTGAGCAGATACCTTCTTACCTTCTGGAGCAACGCTCACCCAAAGTCTTCCCGGTGTGGAACAGCCAGGCCTGGTTGTGATCGTCCATCTGTGGACAAGGCGCAGCTGGCAGCTTGCCTCCTCGGTGACGCATCCCAGGTGTCTCTTCACCCGGAGTTAGGCCCTCCAATCCATTGTTTGAATGACACCCCCTAACCAGTGGGTTTTCCTGGGTTTTCCTTTCCTGTTGATTTTCCAAACCCTTGACCAGCATGTGGCTCAGGCTGCAGATGGGTCTCCGTTGTGAGACAGTTGATGCAGAGAGACAAGTCCCTTCCCTCCTGCTGCCGGGAGTGTGTTTCTCACAGTCTGGTGACCTCTGCAACTCCCAGACCTTAGGAATACAGTGTGCGGTCTAGCTCCCTAGCTCCTGAAATATCATCCTACCTACATCTTGCAATGATCATAACGACCAGTGCATGACTGACTACTGGTAGAGACTTCATATGCTGCCTTTTGACACAGTATTATGCATATAGCTGCCCCAGAGGATCCCTGTGAACCCTTACACAGTCCTTATGCCCTCTGCCTGTTCCTGGGTCAGAGTAACCCTGAGACCGTGGCCACACAGTGCCAGGGGAGGGGAGATGCAGCATGGCTCATAAGGACCCTCAGGCTGGGGGCGCTCAGTACCCAGGAAGGGGTGGCATGGCACGGTCCATGGGGACCCCAAGGCTGCAAGCACTCAGTGCCCGGTGTGGGGTGGCACGGCCTGGCCCACGGGGACCCCGAGGCTGGGGGCGCTCAGCGCCCGGGGAGGGGTGGCGCGGCCGGGCCCGCGGGGACCCCGAGGCTGGGGGCGCTCAGCGCCCGGGGAGGGGTGGCGCGGCCTGGCCCGCGGGGACCCCGAGGCTGGGGGCGCTCAGTGCCCGGGGAGGGGTGGCGCGGCCTGGCCCGCGGGGACCCCGAGGCTGGGGGCGCTCAGTGCCCGGGGAGGGGTGGCGCGGCCTGGCCCGCGGGGACCCCGAGGCTGGGGGCGCTCAGTGCCCGGGGAGGGGTGGCGCGGCCTGGCCCGCGGGGACCCCGAGGGTGGGGGCGCTCAGCGCCCGGGGAGGGGTGGCGCGGCCTGGCCCGCGGGGACCCCGAGGCTGGGGGCGCTTAGTGCCCGGGGAGGGGTGGCGCGGCCTGGCCCGCGGGGACCCCGAGGCTGGGGGCGCTCAGCGCCCGGGGAGGGGTGGCGCGGCCTGGCCCGCGGGGACCCCGAGGCTGGGGGCGCTCAGCGCCCGGGGAGGGGTGGCGCGGCCTGGCCCGCGGGGACCCCGAGGCTGGGGCGCTCAGTGCCCGGGGAGGGGTGGCGCGGCCGGGCCCGCGGGGACCCCGAGGCTGGGGGCGCTCAGCGCCCGGGGAGGGGTGGCGCGGCCGGGCCCGCGGGGACCCCGAGGCTGGGGGCGCTCAGCGCCCGGGGAGGGGTGGCGCGGCCTGGCCCGCGGGGACCCCGAGGGTGGGGGCGCTCAGTGCCCGGGGAGGGGTGGCGCGGCCGGGCCCGCGGGGACCCCGAGGCTGGGGGCGCTCAGCGCCCGGGGAGGGGTGGCGCGGCCGGGCCCGCGGGGACCCCGAGGCTGGGGGCGCTCAGCGCCCGGGGAGGGGTGGCACGGCCTGGCCCATGGGGACCCCGAGGCTGGGGGCGCTCAGTGCCCGGTGAGGGGTGGCACGGCCTGGCCCATGGGGACCCCGAGGCTGGGGGCGCTCAGTGCCCGGGGAGGGGTGGCACTGCCGGGCCCATGGGGATGGATTTACTAGCACAATGTATAAGCAGCCGGGATGCCAAGAGCGGCACAAGCCGGGTGAGGGGTTCGAGTCTCTCCCCCCTGAGCCCCAGGCGCTGGCCAGACAGCCCAGCCCAGCCCAGCGGGGCAGTGGGAGACGTGCCCCGCTGCCCTGCACCCCGGGCCTGGCGGCTCCCTTCTGCGCCCCCCGCTGCGCGCACGGCGGGTCCCAGCCACCCCCGCCTCGTGCCCCGGCTGAGGCCGCCCTGGGTCCCTGCGCGCCGATGGGCTGCGATGACTCCTCCGTGCCAGCAGGGGGCGCCAAGGCAGCGCTGCCTGTGTCCGGGCACAGAGCGCGCCCTCTCCTGAGTCCTGGGCGCCTCGGCGCCTCTCTCGGGTGACTCCCCGTGCGCCGCTCTAGCCCAGGACTCGCTCGCCCGGGCGCCCGCCTGTTGCCGGAAGTGCGGTGGGGGGGCGGTGAGCGCGGAGCGGCCGGTGGCCGTGCGGGGGGGGGGGGGCACTCTGGGGGTCGGGGGAGGGGCGCCCGGGGGGGGCGCCGCCGGCGCGGGAGCGCGTGCGGGTGGGGCCGGAAGGGAGGGGGCGCCGGCCCGGGAGCGCGTGCGGGGGGGGCCGGAAGGGAGGGGGCGCCGGCCCGGGAGCGCGTGCGGGGGGGCCGGAAGGGAGGGGGCGCCGGCCCGGGAGCGCGTGCGGGGGGGGGGCCGGAAGGGAGGGGGCGCCGGCCCGGGAGCGCGTGCGGGGGGGGGGAAATGGCCGTGAAGTTCTCGCTCCCTAGGCGGGTTTCCCAGTGGGGGCTCTGCCCCCGGCCCAGGCAGTTGCTCTGCTGTGTGAACTCCGCAGCCGTGTCCTGCCTGGGCAGCTGGAGCGGGGGCTCAGACTCCGGAGCCGGCACTGCTCAGCCGCGGGAGGGAGGCTGCCTGCGAGCCCCCAGTAACCTGCTCTCTCCTCTCCCTTTCAGGCTGGATAAGGCCTCTGCCCCCATGGCTGGCCGGCCTGCTGAGTGGAGCAGGGCTCTGCCCAGCCTGGGGCTGTGCGCCGTGTGCCTGTGCTCAGCTGTCCGCACCTTCCAGGTGAGAGCGATGGCCGCAGGGCTCAGGGACGGGCGAATGTGCCCCTCTGACCGTGGACCTGCCCAGGTGGCCGCTGGGCGCGGCTGCTCCTGTTCTCCCACCTGAGGGAGACAGGTCTTGTTAAAGGAAACTTTCAAGGCAGAGAACAAATCAGCGCACTGCGCTCTAGCGCTGTGGCCTAGTGAAAGGCCATCTGCGTTGTCCCTCATTCGCTTCTGGCTGCCCCCATATTTACTGGACCAACAGATTTTCAGGCCCAAGGATAACTTACCAGGTTTCTTCCCGCAGCACTCGATTGAAAGTTAGTTTAATGCTTACAGGTGTCAAGAGTCTGAAAAGGAGGCCTGGGGCCCGAGTTCAGCGTGCTCTGGTCTACCAGATGAGTCCTTGGTTTCTTGGCAGCATACCTGCTTCACCAGCTCCAGATGATTTTTTGGCAGAAGCTGGGGGAAGGATGAGTGTGTTTGTGAGCGCAGGAGGCGGTGTCAGTGTCTCTGGGGCTGGGGAATCTGCTTTGGGGGTGGGCAGTTGTCAGTGGAACAAAAGGGGTTTCACAGTCGCACTACAGGTAGGAAGGAACACAAGCAAAGACTTTTTTCTTAATGGGCCTTTGTGAGGAGCCATGTGTGAAGGAAGCAGCGGAGCTCGTGAAGGGTGGACTCCCGCTGACAGCGTGATGCAACTCTGGGTACCAGTCAGAGGGCATGGATCCTCAGGCTGTTACCCTGGGTGTCCAAGCTATTGCTTTGTGTCTGTTCTGCTGAGTTCCCTGTGATCGTGGCCTGCGGCTCATTGCTTGCCTCTGTGTGTTTGTAGATAAATCGCGGGGCTGCGGCAGGGTTTCTCCTTCAGGCCCTGGCAGCACTTGTGGGAGGAGTTGGCTTCTTCTGGACACCTCTTGGGCTTACCTTGGCAGCAGATTCCCAGTCTGGTACCTGGGTCTCCACCGTCATTGGCCTCCCTTTGCTGGCTTTTGGATTCCACTGGCTGAACGGCGACCACTCCACTGCCAACATTCTCCTGGGAGGAGCCCTGCTGCTGGCCATGGGCTTGGAGTACCTCACTGAAGAGGGCAGGGCCATGGTTGCCCAGTCTGTCACCGTGGTGGCCTCCATCACCATCCTCATCCTTTCCATTTTCACCATGAATTTCTATGGGATACTGGGCAGCCTGGTGTTGAGCACAGCTGGCCTCCTGTCTGGGGTGAAGGTGGAGAGACTGCTCGTGCTGAGGAAGGAAGCCGTCCTCAGCTGTCTCCTGGCAGCAGGAAATTTGGCATTTCAATGGGCCTTACGGACACAGCACCTTGACCTGGATTGATTTTATGTAGGACTGACCTGTGGCGTTCTCAGTGTGGTCTGTGGCTGCCGTCAGCCTTGGTGCAGAGGTACAGCTTCCGGCATGCAATGTGACCCGGACCCTTGGACTGTAGAGTTAACCTTCATGTTTACGGCCGCTGTCTGATCTACATTAGCGCACTGGGTGCAGCCGTCAGGCTCCAGGTAAGTCGCAGCAGCAGCTTGTCTCTTGGGTAACTGATTGATGCCAGATGAGAGGAGGATACCAAAGATCGGAGCTGTCCTGTTTGCTGCTGTTCCCTGGAGTGGGCCCCGATAGGGCAGAAATACACCCAACTGCTGCTCCAAACTGCTTTGAATTTCTTCTTTGGTCTCTGGGGTGGGGAGAAGAGGCAGGGTGACTATGGAGCCCTCTTGGAAGCTGGCTGGGTCAATACCCCCAGCCTTCCAGGAGGAGTTACAGGCTGCCCAGGGAAGAGGCTGGCTGTTCCATCGTAAGCTCAAGGGAACTGGTGAAAGAAAGGACCTGCCAGTCCGTTTCCCAGCAGACCATTGCATGATACTGTTGCAGACTGAGAGAGTGCCTGGTCCCGCATCTCTAGCACTTCCCTTGGGAGCCCATTCCTTAAGCAGATGGAGCTCAGGGTATTGTTCCTGCCAACCAGTCTACATTTACTTTTGCTTAATTTCATTCCAGGCATTAACAGAGTCTTGTGAATTTACGGGTATTAAATTCAGGGAACTCCAGTTTTTTTCCCGCCCCAGTATTAACTCAGCCCCTCTGCAAGAATAATGTTGTTATTGAGCCCTTGGCACTTTTCACCATCGAAGTGCTGTAAGTGCTACCAGTGGCCTGTAGTGTCTTGGATGTCCCATGATAACTTGCTGTCATATAGTTCTGATTGCCTTGGGAACTGTACCCTTGAATGTCCTGATTATTATGCTTGTAAAGCCTTGAGCACTAGCTGGTTTTTTTTACATTTAATTTCCTCACTTGAAAGGGAAAATAAAAAAGTGAGACCAGATGAAATAAAGCGTTTTCCACCCGGTGCGTGTGTCCCCATGGAGTCGCACGAGCACGCTGGCTGTCTCTGTCTGCCTGGGTGATTGCTGGAGGGAGCGCTGCATGGCCGTAGCTCTCTGGATAGACACACACCACAAGTGTAACCCAAGAGTGCACCCTCATAAGGAAGCTGGCCTGGCCGCTGTGCTATGTTCACTTGCTTCTCCTCCAATACTTGGCAAAGCCAAGTCCTCATTGGAGACCCTATAAGACGGTTTCAAATCAAGCTGTTGAAATCTTCTTGAATGTCTCTCTTAACACCCGGGAAAGCTCTCCCCCTGCGGCCCCCCCCCCCCCCCCCCCCCCACCACCACACACACACTTAGGGCAATGTTTTGCTCTCCAGGTTGGCTTCTGTTTGCAGAGACCATCCATTCAGGGTGTGGAAGAGCAGCTGGGGGAACCCCCACAAGCATATTTGAGTTTCTTACCCGTATTAATGCTCTGATTGGGCCCCCAGTGTTTGGGTATCTATAGTTGTAGCTGATGCTGGTATAGAGGGTCTCACTTGTACCCTGGCATGGCTTTTCCCAGCCACTGGGATACTCACTGTGCAATTAGACCAGGGGTGGGCAAACTTTTTGGCCCGAGGGCCACATCGGGATTGCGAAACGTTATGGAGGGCCAGATAAGAAAGGCTGTGCCTCCCCAAAGAGCCTGGCCCCCACCCCCTATCCGCCCGCTCCCACTTCCCGCCCCATGACTGCCGTCCTCAGAACCCCTGACCCATCCAACCCCCCGGCTCCTTGTCCCCTGACTGCCCCCTACCCCAACTGCTCCCCTGGGACCCCACACCCTATCCAGACCCCCCTGTCCCCTGACTGCCCCCCGACCCCTGTCCACACCCCTGTCCCCTGACAGGCCCCCCGGGACTCCCATGCCTATCCAACCCTGACTGCCCCCTGGGACCCCCGTACCAAACTGTCCCCCCAGGACCTCACCCCCTGTCCATCCCCCCCGCTCCCTGCCCCCCCGGGACCCCACCCCCATCCAACCCTCTCTGTCTCCTGACCGCCCCCCCCGAACCTCTGTCCCATCCAACCTCCCTGTCACCTGACTGCCCCCCGGGACCTCCTGCCCCTTATCCAACCCCCTCTCCGCCCTACCCTTATCATGCTGCTCAGAGCGGCAGGACAGGCTTATTTGAAAGCCTGGGAGGTGGGTGGGCGCAAGCCGTGCTAGCCATGTGGCTGTGAGGGAGGGGGGACAGCAGGGGAGGAGCCAGGGGCGAGCCTCCCCAGCCGGGGAGCTCAGGGGCCAGGCAGGACAGTCCCGCTGGTTGGATGTGGCCCGCGGGCCGTAGTTTGCCAATCCCTGAGTTATATCCTTCCATAATAAGGTTTGAACTTTTCTGTCTTTCCTCATGAAGGTGGTTAAAACATCAACAGCAGCTCTTGGGTTTTTCTCTCAATAAAATTAAAGGAGTCAGGCAAATTCTGTACCACCCCTTGCTCCGCCCGGTCCCCAGTGCAGCTCTGCCGGTAGAATGCCTGACTTCTAGCACTCTCTGCTGACCTTATCTATCTGCATAAATCATTACCCTGGTGACAGGCATTCTGTATCTGGGCATGAGTCCCTACGTAGTTCAACCCATCTGTAGGAGTTAGATGCCCTAGAAGTGACAGGACCCCTGCCCCGTTACCAACCCCAGGAGCCTCACAGGCTCTGGCTGGCTCTTTGTTCTTCTTTGAGTGCTTACAGACATTCCACTCAGGTGTGTGCATGCCCAGTGCACCAAAGCCGGAGAAATTCGCCTAGCAGTACTCATAGGGGTTGTGTTCACGCCCCTTGCCTCATAGCCTGTCCCCTGGCTGTATAAGGGCAGCGTTGCCTTGACCCGCCTCAGTTCCTTCTCACCACCCCCAGCTAGAGTCAGCACTGTGGGCACGGCCTTTTTATCTCTAAGTTGTTGAGAACTTTGTGTTCATAGTTAGTTGTTTAGTAGTTAGTACCTTAGGTGGGTTAGTTAGTTAGCTGTAGTTTCCTGGTGGAATGTCTTCACCGGGATTTAAACGTTGCCCATCACGTGAGGGGCTATTCCAAATAGTGATCCCCACACGCAGTGTTTAATGTGCCTGGGAGAGGAACACAGTAAGGACAGATGCACCATCTGTAAGTTCTTCAGGACAAGGATGCAGTTAGCAAGGCACTTGAGACATGAGCAAGCCATGAGGCCCACATCAGCACTGGAGATGGTACCAGCTCCTCAGCTGTCGTCTGAGCCTCATCGTACCGATGTTCTGCGGCAGAACTTGGAGGCAGCCTCTAGGAGGCAGGCTCCACCAAGGAAAAGGACCCATAAATCAGAACACAGCTGGCAGAGAGAGTCATTCTCTGCAGGGATCAATGGGGCTCCTTGGGTACCCGTGCGGGAGCTGGTCCTTCAACTCATTCTCTCGTACCAAGGCAACATTGAGAGGCTGTACAGTCAACTCCAGCACCATGCGTGAGTCCAGAACTGCCGTCTTCAGCACCGACAATGACCACGCCCGTGGCCTATTAGGCGACATCAGACCGATTATGCCTCTCAGTCCCAGACTCTCCAATCACCAATGAACCGTCAGCAGCAATGACTTCATCAATGATTATGGCACTGACACCATCCTTGGTACCACCTGTGCGCCTGGGTACCCTGTCTAGGCTGGTGTCTGACCAGTTCTTCGGCGATGACGACTTCGGTACAGACTGAGGCTTGAAGACCGGTGCCAACACCGGCACTGGAGCCGCCTTGAGAGTCAGTACTGAGCGAGAACATGTTGCCCCTGCAACCCATAGGGCCCCTTACTGACCTAGAGCCCGTGCAGGCAGCATATTGGGCTTTGCATGAAGCTGGATGGTGGCTGGCTGGCTCTGCCGGGAGTTGACCCTCCATTACCCCAAATGACTTTGGGGTTCATCGGGGCTGAATTAGAATTCTTCCTCCCCCTCCCTTTTGTCCCCCAGAGGCCGGTTTACAGCTTGGTCCAGACACACATCTGACACTGACATCATGGGATCAATACCAATCACACATTAGGCGTAGGGGCTCTTGGCACGCTAGTCATTGGCCACCGATGCCTTACCCATATCCACGATGGCCTGGGAATCTGTGGAACGCTCCTTCTTCCTTCAGATTCCGATCTTCCACCCACTCTAGGGCAACCTCTACGCTTTCAATTCAACCTCCCGAGTCTCTCCTCCTCCCTGAACTGTTGACCCAACATCACGGCCAGGTGGTTCATCCAGCAGTAGGCAGTCTACCCCTTACCACGTGGGTGCTGCGTGGCTAGATGAGGAAGAGATGCAGTTAAAGAAGTTCTGCTTAGAGTAGGAAATCTAGGGGGGGCCACCTGTTTTTGTCTAAGTGGAAGCAGTTTTCGATTTGGGGGACCTCAGAGGGAGTTCATCCTATGTCAGCATGGATTCAGAACGCTCTGGACTATTGGTTGCAGTTGAAATCTTTGGGCCTGGCTCTTAGCTCTTCCAGAGTTCATTTGGCTATGATTTCAGCTTTCTACCCTCCTCTTTGGGGAAAGTCGCTAAATTCACATCCTATGGTAGGGAGGTTTCTGAAAGGCATTGTCTGTCATTTTCCACCGGTGAAGAAAATGGTGCCATTGTGAGACCTTAATACAGTGCTCGTGCCACCAATGAGTCTGTTTGAGTCAATAGCAACATGCTCATTGGCTCTCTGCTCCCAGGAGATGGCTTTCCCAGTAGCTGTAACATCCACTAGACTAGTCAGGGAAGCCTTCATGGCAGCAGATCCCCCATACACCCACTTCTTCAAAGGCAAGGTAGCTTCAAGACCATAGCCAAAATTTCT
>NC_057850.1:2874304-2905965 GCF_015237465.2 Chelonia mydas | reverse complement strand
TGATCATTGCAGAGCCCTAGAGGGCAGGGGTGTGCAGGGGTCTGGACACAGAGAATGGCCGACACCCTGTTTCCTGGCAACTGATGGCCTGGGCCCTTCCCCCCTGCAAGGTGAGAGCTAAAGGGTTGGAGAACAAAGGAATCTGGTGATCTCCTGGCCCGGGAAAGGGGCAAAGCCCCGAGGAGGAGGAGCTGGTGAGTGAGTCAGTTTGGACAGGCTGGGGACGTGGAGTGAAGTGCAGACGTGGTTGTTGGGCTCACTGCCCCCCAAAATGGACCCAGCTGAGGGGTCCGGTTCTCTGCACCTACAAGCTCTGTTTTAGACCATGTTCCTGTCATCTGATAAACCTTCTGTTTTACTGGCTGGCTAGCTGTCACGTCTGACTGCACAGTTGGGGTGCAGGACCCTCTGGCTTCTCCAGGAGCCCCGCATGAGCAGACTTGCTGTGGGAAGCGCACGGAGGGGCAGAGGATGCTGAATGCTCCGAGGTCAGACCCAGGAAGGTGGAAGCTGGGTGAGCTGTGTGTCCTGAAGACAGGCTGCTCCCAGAAAGGAGACTTCCCCAGAGTCCGGCCTGGCTTCATGGGGAGCAGTTCCAGAGCATCGCCCAGGGACTCCGTGTCAAGAGGCACAGGATGTGTGTGTGTGTGGGGGGGGTCAGAGAGCCGTGCACCTGGGGCTGCTGGGGGGGTTACAGAAGCTAGTGGGGTGACAGCATTGAGCCAGGGGCTGAGTGGGAGGGGGCTGCAGGGCCACATGGGGACAGGGGCAGATGTGCCTGTCTGAATGGGAGAGGGCTTGGGATCAGCAGGGTCTGCATGGGGGAAGCTCCCCAACAATCCCTCCACCCCCCACAAATCTGTTCCATACTTCTCCCACCCACACCCAACACCCCTCCAGGTTCACTCCAAGGCTCCTTCTCCCTCCCTCAGCTCCTCCATTACTCCTGACTCGCCCAAGCCTTTGCACTGCTTTTTCTGGGGGGTGCAGGCAGTGGTGAGCTGGAGCTGGTTCGCACCGGTTCGCTAGAACCGGTTGTTAAATTTAGAAGCCCTTTTAGAACCGGTTGTTCCACAAGGGAGAACCAGTTCTAAAAGGGCTTCTAAATTTAACCAGCCAAAAGTGGCGCCTTAGGCGCTGACTCCACGGGTGCTCCAGCCCTGGAGCCCCCACGGGGAAAATTTGGTGGGTGCAGAGCCCCCACCGGCAGCTCCCCGCCCCGTGCCTGGCCCCAGCTCACCTCCGCTCCACCTCCTCCCCTGAACGCAACCCCGCGTCTGCTTCTCCGCCCCCCCCCCCCGGCTTCCCGCAGAATCGCTGTTCGGCAGCAAGCCGGGCAGGCTGAGAAAGTGGGGCGGCAGCTGCGCGGCTCAGAGCCCAGGGAGGCGGAGGCAGAGCGGAGGTGAGCTCGGGTGGGGGGGCATGAGGCGGGCTGCCCGTGCCACAGCAGGTAACCTGGGGGGGGGACGGCGCAGGGGCACTGCTCCCCGCCCCAGCTCACCTCCGCCTCCCTGGGCCTGAGTGTGAAACCACTACCTGCTTCTCAGCCCTCCCTGGCTTCCCGCCGACAGCTGATTCGCGGGAAGCGGGGGAGGGGGGCAGAGAAGCAGAGCGGGGCGGTGCATTCAGGGGAGGAGGCGGAGACGAGGTGAGCTGGGGCTGGGCATGGGGCAGGGAGCTGCCGGTGGGGGCTCTGCACCCACCAAATTTTCCCCGTGGGGGCTCCAGCCCCGGAGCACCCAGGGAGTCAGTGCCTAAGGCGACACTTTTGATGTGATCAGTGGGGGGAGCGGCCGTTCCCCCTGCTCCCTCCCTAGCTACACTCCCCGACCACCTAGGAGCCAGAGAATCATAGAATCATAGAATATCAGGGTTGGAAGGGACCTCAGGAGGTCATCTAGTCCAACCCCCTGCTCAAAGCAGGACCGATCCCCAATTAAATCATCCTAGCCGGGGCTTTGTCAAGCCTGACCTTAAAAACTTCTAAGGAAGGAGATTCCACCACCTTCCTAGGTAACGCATTCCAGTGTTTCACCACCCTCCTAGTGAAAAAGTTTTTCCTAATATCCAACCTAAACCTCCCCCCCATTAGTCCTTGTTCTGTCATCAGCTACCACTGAGAACAGTCTCGATCCATCCTCTTTGGAACCCCCTTTCAGGGAGTTGAAAGCAGCTATCAAATCCCCCCTCATTCTTCTCTTCCGTAGACGAAACATCCCCAGTTCCCTCAGCATCTCTCAGAAGTCATGTGTTCCAGTCCCCTAATCATTTTTGTTGCCCTCCGCTGGACTCTTTCCAATTTTTCCACATCCTTCTTGTAGTGTGGGGCCCAAAACTGGACACAGTACTCCAGATGAGGCCTCACCAATGTCGAATAGAGGGGAGCGATCACGTCCCTCAATCTGCTGGCAATGCCCCTACTTATACACCCCAAAATGCCATTGGCCTTCTTGGCAACAAGGGCACACTGTTGACTCATATCCAGCTTCTCATCCACTGTCACCCCTAGGTCCTTTTCTGCTGCCGATGACCTGCAGATGCTTCCTGGGAGCTGCCCAGGTGAGCACCTCCGAACTCCCCACCTCACCCCCCGCCAGGTCCCTCTGGCTCTGAGGGGTAGGGTGGGCACCCACTACAGTGGCCCACGAGACCCTCCTGCCTGGTTCTGGGGACAGGGGAGGGGGGTGGATGGGGCAGTGGTCCTGTGGGGGGGCACATCAAGGAACGTGGGGGGGGTTGGATGGGACAGAAGTCCCAGGGGGTGGGGGTGGGCAAACGACCCCCTCGTGGGGTGAGGAGGTAACCCATTGTTAAGATTTTGGCAGCTCATCACTGGGTGCAGGAAATATGGTTCTGTATTGTAGTTTAAATGAATTACTCCCAGTTCTGTAATATATGCCTAGTAAGCAGTCTGTTTGTCAAAAATCATTGTCTGAATCCTTTTTGTTGTCTGCATTGTTACAGATACACTTGCTGAAATGTATTTTGAAATAAATTACCAAAATAATGGAACTGGTGTGATTATATTGTGTTATTTTGAAAAATAAAATATGCAGAATTTTAAAATACTGTGCACAGAATTTTTAATTTTCTTGGCACAGAATTCCCCCGGGAGTAACCCATGGGCCCAGTAACCACGTGTGGCTGAATCTGGGAGCCAAGGAGACCTATGCCTCTGCGGTGGGAAGGAATGCCCTGCAGAGATTGCCCATCCCTTAGTGACTTGAAGGGTTCAGGGTCCCCAGGCCTCTGGGGAGGCAGGGAAAGGTGGCCGGTGGGCCCCTGCTCTTGGCCTGCTCTGTGTAGGCTCTCACTGGAGCCGTCCCCATGGGAGAGGAGCACCTGCCAGGCATGCACTTAGGCCCACGTGACTGACAGCCGGCATGGGTCCATTCTTGGGCAAGCTAGGTCCCAGCTCTAGAATGGGGACAAAGCTTCCTTTCTCCTGATCCCAGGTCCAAGCTGAGTTGGCATCACACTGGCTCCTTTGAAGGCCTTTGAAATAGCCACATACAACCCCTCAACCCTGGCCTGCCTCCCGCTATCCTATTGGCCTTGGATCTCTGCACTCAGGATATGGCTGGGCCTTCCAGAGAAATACAGGAGCAGGGCCCTGCCCTGGGAGATCACAATCCCCCCATCCCCCAGGACTCACCTGCCACCTGCAGAGCTGGCTGAGAGGAGGTGATGCGGGGCCTGCCCAATCTGGGCACAGCTGTGTGTATGTGTGTGGGGGGGTGTTGGTCCCTGGAGCGAGGGGCCAGGGAGGGGAACTGAGGCACAATGGAAGGGGAGGTCGGGGGGGGTCCCTGGAGCGAGAGGTTGGGGAAATCGAGGCAGAGTGGGGTGGAGAGGCAGACAGGTTACCCCGCCCATACGGCTCCGGCCCGTACTTTGGAGCCCGGTCCAGGAGCAATCAGTTCGGTTGGGCTGGGGGGCAGGAACAGCAGCAGCTGCTCCTCCCACTCCTGGGTGGCGGAGGCTGGTTACTGCAGGTAACTGGACTTTTAACATCCAGACAGCTGGGCTGCCAGTTCCCCTTCTCGACCAGATGTTCCCCTTGAAAACCGGACCCCTGGCAACCCTACCCATGTATCTGACCATCTTCACTGAGGGGGTCGAGTGGGGTCTCAGCCAAAAGCTCAGAACTAGCTGACTGTCGTGGCCATTGCAAGAGGTCTGGATGGGAAACGACTTGCGAGGGTTGTGATGTGCAGGGTCCTGGCTTTCCAACCTGCTGAATAATAGACTCATAGACTTTAAAGTCAGAAGGGACCATTATGATCGTCTAGTCTAACCCCCTGCACAACGCAGGCCACGGAATCTCACCCACCCACTCCTGTAACAAACCCCTGACCTATGTCTGAGCTACTGAAGTCCTCAAATTGTGGTTTATAGACTTCAAGGTTCAGAGACTCCTCCAGCAAGTGACCCGTGTCCCACGCTGCAGAGGAAGGCCAAAAACCCCCAGGGCCTCTGCCAATCTGCCCTGGGGGAAAATTCCTTCCCGACCCCAAATATGGCGATCAGCTGAACCCCGAGCATGTGGGCAAGACTCACCAGCCAGACACCCAGGAAAGAATTCTCGGTAGTAACTCAGATCCCACCCCATCGAACATCCCACCTCAGGCCATTGGGCATATCTACCGCTAGTAGTCGAAGATCAATTAATTACCAAAATTAGGCTATCCCATCATATCATCCCCTCCATAAACTTATCAAGCTTTGTCTTGAAGCCAGATAGGTCTTTTGCCCCCACTGCTCCCCTTGGAAGGCTGTTCCAGGACTTCACTCCTCTGATGGTTAGAAACCTTCATCTAATTTCAAGTCTAAACTTCCTGAAGGCCAGTTTATATCCATTTGTTTTGTGTTCACATTGATACTGAGCTTAAATAATTCTTCTCCCTCCGTGGTATTTATCCCTCTGATATATTTACAGAGAGCAATCATCTCTCTTCTCCGCCTTCTTTTTGTTAGTCTAAACAAGTCAAGCTCCTTGAGTCTCCTTTCATAAGACAGATTTGCCATTCCTCGGATGATCCTAGTAGCCCTTCTCTGTACCTGTTCCAGTTTGAATTCATCCTTCTTAAACATGGGAGACCAGAACGGCACACAGTATTCCAGATGAGGGCTCACCAGTGCCTTGTATAACGGTACTAAAACCGCCTTATCTTTACAGGAAATACCTCGCCTGATGCATCCCAAGACCGCATTAGCTTTTTTCATGGCCATATCATGTTGGCAGCTCATAGTCATCCTGTGGTCAACCAATACTCCGAGGTCCTTCTCCTCTGTTACTTCCAAGTAATGTGTCCCCAGTTTATAACAGAAATTCTTGTTATTAATCCCTAAATGCATGACCTTGCACTTTTCACTATTAAATTTCATCCTATTACTATTACTCCAGTGAAACTTGTCACCTGAGCAGGCAGGTCTGAGCTATTAGGCCATGCTGAGAACAAGGCACAGCCATGGAGACAGCCGGGATTTCCTGGCTGGCCTAGCCGGAGAATTACAAACGGGAACCCCAGGCGAGCTCCTGGAAAAGGAGTTCCTGGGCTCAGAGCCACTAGCCTGTGACTATATAAGCAGAAGTGGTTCTCCATTACAGGACAGACTTTGTCAGGGGACGGGGGTCTCATTAACAGTGGGCCCGAGCTGCAAGGACTGGCCGGGGGTGAGAAATCCCCTATCAGACAGGACAGGAACTTGCTAACGAGTGTCGACTTTTGATTGCGTCTTTTGTTGTTCCCTTGCCTGGAACCTTACGTTTCCAAACCCTTCTACTTGCTTTGATTTGAATCTCTGGCTCAGGCTCTGTTAAATAAACTTCAGTTTGGTTTCACTAGAACCCTAAGTGCCTGGTGCTAAGGAGACTGATGAACTGGGGTAAGACCTGTGAACTGGGGTGTTCTGTCCATGGAGATAGCAGGTCAGTGTGCACTGCAGGTGTCCAGAAGACAAGGCACTGGGCACTCGGGTAGAACAAGGCAGGGTGTGTAAATTGCTGGCCTGTATAAAGAAGGAGCCGGGCTGGGGAAGTTTCCCTGGGGGGCACAGACAGGGCTCCCTCCTGCTATGAGCCAGTGATAGCGATTCACCCCAGAAACCCTGACAAGTGCCACAACCTAGCCTAGGAATTCAGCTCAGGAGAGGCATGGGCCAGAGAGGTGGTCTGTGTCCTGGGGTCCTCCAAGCCTCACAAAGCCCCTGGTGGAGAAACAGGGTTACAAAAGTCATGTGTTTGCTGGAATCCACTGGGCTTGGTGGGCTGCAGCTCCCCACTCCTCCTCCCCCCAAGGGCTCTGACTCCCTGCCAGGCTGCAGCAGCGGGCAAGTCCCTCCCCGCGGTATCTGCGCCAGGCCCTGGGGACAGCCCACGAATTCCCTGCAGGAACAGCCCTTTATTCTGTAGCACTGGGCGCTGCGCTGGACAGTACAAATGCTGCAAAATCCAAGAGGAATGTCATACAAAAAGGGGCGCTATCAAAATGGGAAGCAGGGAATCAGGGACGGCTGCTCCTCCCGGGGGAAAAGGCTGCTTGCTGCTACAGCACCAGGTGGGTGCCCAGGTCCCAGGTGCTGGCTGTGAGCTGCCCAGCACCCTGAGGGCATGGAGCCCCACTGCTCTGCCCAGACTGCCAGGAATGTCCCAGTGAAACAGCAAGGCCTGGCACTCAGCCTGTGCGTGGGGTTGCTCCAGATGCAGGAGCAGGGTCTGGGCCTCAGGCTGGTCTCTGGAGAAGGGGGGGTGCTGGTGTCATTACGACGTATCCTGTGCAGCTGCCGGCTAGTCGGCGCTGGCCAGCAGCTTGCTCAAGCACTGGCGGATGTTGTCCTGGCCCCGATACACCTTCTTCATGCCCCGGGGCAGGTAGCGGCAGGAAGACAGGTTGAGGTAGCTCAGGGCAGGACAGCCGATGATCAGGGCACTGTGGGGGAAGCAGAAATGCCTTGAGTTGCATCCCTCAGCGACATGGTGCTTCCCCCTAGAGTTTAGCCCGTGGAGCAGCAGACCCAGAGCGGAGCAGAGCCATGGTGGGAGAGTGAAGGAGACAAGGGGCTGGCCCACATGCAAGTGGTGGCACAAGAGAAGGTGGGAGCTGAGCAGAAGGGCCCAGCCAGGAAGAGGTGGCCCAGTGGGGCGGGGAAGAGCCAAGCAGGGCCGCAATGCGGAGGGAGAGCGGGGCAGTGAAGGGACTTGGGGTGCAGAGCCCTGCGTAGCAGGAGAGGCTGGTTTTCAGGGTGGCGTCTGACAGGGGGAGAGGAGGTGCAGCAGCTGAGCTGCGAGCCAGCCACGCACAGAGTCACTTACACACAGCAGCTCTCCTGGCAAGGAGAGGGAGGACAGAGGGCAGCTTTGCAGCTCCTCCCCATGGGGGGAAACACAGCTGTGGCTGGTGAGCCCCAAGCCTGGAAGTGCAGAGGGCTCCCAGCTGGCTGTGCGCTATGGCGGATCTCCCTCTGCCTACAGCCCTACCAGCCCCTCTGCCAGCACTCACCTGACAGTGCTCACAGTGACCTTGGTCCCGGTCATGTTGAGGGATCGCAGGGCTGCCCGGCCACTGCCCCTGCCCAAAGGCGGGCCATGGCAAGCTCCAGGTCGCGCTCCGCTGAAGCTCTGCCCTGCCAGATCAAGCTCCTGCAGGGCTGTGGTGCCATTTCCAGGTGAGCAGGTGGCTGCCCTCCGAGGGCAAGAGCAGGTGGTTATCGCTGCAATATAAGCCCAGGTACAGCTGCTCTAGATCTGGGATGCAGAGAGAGATACAAAGTTACTCAAGAAAGTTAAGTCCCAGGCTGACTGCGTGGAGTTCCAAAGGGATCTCCCAAAGCTGGGTGACTGGGCAATACAATGGCAGATGAATTTCAGTGTTGATAAATGCAAAGTAAGGTACACTGGAAAACATCATCCCAACTGTACATATAAAAATGATGGGGTCTAAATCAGTTGTCACCACTCAAGAAAGATCTTGAGTCAGTGTGGATAGTTCTCTGAAAACATCCACTCAACGTGCAGCGGCAGCCAAACAAGGTAACAGAATGTTAGGAACCATTAGGAAAGGGACAGATAATACGACAGTAAATATAATGCCTCTATATAAATCCTTGGTTCACCCACCCCTTGAATATGGCGTGTAGTTCTGGTTGCCCCACCCAAAAAAGATACATTAGAAAGGGAGAAGGTTCAGAGAAGGCCAACGGAAATGATCAGGGGTCTGGAACGGCTTCCGTCTGAGGGGAGATTAAAAGGCCTGGGACTGTTCAGTGTGGAAAGGAGATGGCTAAGGGGGTAGATGACAGAGGGCTGTAAAATCTTGACTGGGGTGGAGACGGGGAACAGGGACGTGTTATTTACCCCTTCACATAACCAGAACCAGGGTCACCCAATGACATTAACAGGCAGCAGGTTTAAAACAAACAGAAGGAAGTATTTCGTCATACAACGCACAGTCAGTCCGTGGAACTCTTTGCCAGGGGATGTTGTGAAGGCCAAAAGTATATCTGGATTCAATAAAGAGCTAGATAAGGTCCTGGAGGATAGGACCATTAATGGCTATTAGCCAAGCTGGTCAGGGATGCAGCCCCATGATCTGGGTGTTGCTAGCCTCTGACTGCCAGAAGCTAGGAATAGATCATGGGGGATGGATCACTTGATAATTGCCTTGTTCTGTTCATTCCCTTTGGGGCACCTGGCATTGGCCACTGTCGGAAGACAGGCTACAGGGCTAGATGGGCCATTGGTCTGACCCAGTATGGCCGTTCTTATAAGATGGGGGGGTTGCTTTAGAATAACTATATCCTCTCACATTTTCACAGCACCAGGCACCCCGCCACATTTACAATGGTGTTAGCTGTGCTCAGGGCACAGGGCAGGGAGCTGGGACTCCTGGGTTATAGCCCCCTCTCTGTGCCTCAGTTTCCCCACCTGCGAAAGGGTGCTTGTTAGGATATAGATATTCAGGCCTGTCTGTAAAGGCCTGTACTTTAAGAATTTAGGGGTATTCTTATTACTTGGCTAGTTAGAGGTATAAAAGAATCAAAATCACTGTCTGCTGGTGTAAGGGCCTTCTCTTACTGTGACAGTTTGAGGCCCTGTTCTTAGGCTAAGGCCTTTGGCTAAGCAGCAGAGGCAGCCATAAGCCAGGAAGCGAACAGTCACATCCTCACATTCCAAACTAGCCACATTGAAAGAAGGTGCTATTGGGCTGTTAGGAATACAATCCTGTCCTGAATACAATCCTGTCCTGATAATTCCTATCACCTCCAAAGAAAGGGAAGTGCCTAGAAAATGTAAAAGGAAACTTAGTTTGATAGCATCCTGTCTGGCAAGAACTCACTTATCAATAGCTGGGATGTGAAATCCTCACTTCTGTATTGTTTTCCCACTTTGCTATTGTTTGTCTGTATAATCTCTGTCTGGTCCTGTGATTGTTTCTGTCTGCTGTATAATTAATTTTGCTGGGTGTAATCTAATTAAGGTGGTGGGATATAATTGGTTAGCTAATCATGTTACAATATGTTAGGATTGGTTAGTTAAATTTCAGTAGAATGATTGGTTAAGGTATAGCTAAGAATATTACTATATAAATTAGGGGCAAACAGGAAGTAAGTTGGGATTCGAAAATAAGGAAAAAGGAACTTGTATTTAAGCTTGCTGGAAGTTCACCCCAATAAACATCGAATTGTTTGCACCTTTGGACTTCGGGTATTGTTGCTCTCTGTTCATGCGAGAAGGACCAGGGAAGTGGGAGAGTGAAGGAATAAGCTCTCTAACATCTTGGTGCCGGGACTTGGATACATCGCATTGGATAGGTGAGTGGCAGCCTGTAAGTCCCCCTCCCCAACAGTCCGCGCAGCTGCTTGGAGGGGGTATGGCGAACTCTCGTGATGGTAGTTGCGGGTTCTGGCAAGCTGGGGTAACGGATTTTTGAACAAATGGATAAGGAAGAATCAGGGCCCATACCAGGTGCAGGGGTTCACCTGGGATGAGATTGAGAAGGAGATGGGAGAGGTTTTGGGAGACCCCAAGGGAAAGGAGTGTAGGAAAAAGGGAATGGTATTACAAGGTTTGTGTGCTGGGATGGCATACTGGGTAAAAAAGGGAAGCTGATCTCCTCCAACACATTAAGGATTTGGAGGGGATTGTGGATCAGCAACGGATTTTAACAGAAAAATCTGTGTTAGCAGTAGAGGTAGCAGATTTGAAGGCACGGGATGCTGCACGGACAGAGGAGTCTTGTGAGGCAATCCGGAGAGAGAGGGACGAACTGCTGGGGAGAGTAGGAGACTTAGAGGAGGAATTGTATCATTGTAAACATGGGGGCAATGGACTTGGGGACCCCAAACCATCCGCCCCACTAATGGAACTGAAGGAGACACCTCCACCACCCTACCCTGAAAAAACACTGTACCCACCACTGCCAGTGGACGTTGTAAGCCAGCGATCCACAGTTACAGGCCCTGCGAGAGAGGCTACCCGGGAGGAACTGCAGGAGGCAGGAATAGTGGCCCCGGTTGCGGGGTGGGGGGACCAGGCCCCACAAGTAGTAGAACAGGCAGAAATCCGCCCCTTGTCCCTGAAGGACCGGGAGGCAGTACTGGGTCGTTTGGGAAAGGTACCCCCGGAATGATTGGGATCAGTTTGTGCTGTGGCTAGTGGAGGTGGACAGGGAGATGGAGGGTCTAACTCGTGAGGACCAGGTGATCTTATGGCGTAGTCTTTTGGGACGAGGTACCTTGGGAATCGATGTGGCAGGAGTGGCACACCCATTTCTAATCCCCGGACAGGTGGCAAAACACTTGTTTGGGGTGTACTCTCGTACTGCGGGGATGAATAAGATGAAGCGAATCCCTGGGGAAACAGGGCGGGATACACTTAATCGCATACAGGCATGGGCACGGTGCTGGGTGAATCCCCTGGATGGTCCATGGGTGTTGCCACAGGCAGGGGCACCGGGACCTGGTGGGGGTGTGGAGCAGGGTAGGGGTGTGGAATTACTGGAGAAATGGTTGGAGCTGAGCAATCCGCAGTTCGTGGGGCATTTAAGGTTGCAGCACCCTGAACTTGCTCCCAATCAGCTACCCAGTTTCTGGAACAGGCAGATGTGTGGAGGCAGATGCATCAGGGGGAAGAGCCAGTCCATGCTATTACTGCGGGGGATCAATACAAGGTGGAAAGGAGTGGGTCAGCCTGGAGAGGAGGAGGTAGAGGGAGAGTTCGTGGCTTTGGGAGGGTAGTCAGGGACGAGCGGGCAGCTATAGAGCAACAGATCCAGAGACTGCAGGCTAAACTGACTACCCATGATTTTACCAGATCAGGGGGAAAGTGGTCCCGGAGGCCAAGGGACTGGGACTGCCTGAAATGCCAGACAACACAATTTTGCATGGAGACAGGAATGTTTTCGGTGCCAGGACCCCCGGTCCCCCCATGAACCAGTGGGAGGGACAGAGGTGGGTGCTGCAACTTAGGGGTGCCCTGGGAGGCGTCCTGTCCATGTTCTCAGTTTAGGACGGGATGCATCTGGTCGCCCCACGCTCCAGGGGGCAATCGAAGGGAGTCCCATGAGGGATTTTTTGATAGACACTGGAGCAGCCATCAGTTTAACCACATGGGGGCAGGGGAGACCCTCAGAAGGGACTGTGACAATTGTAGGGGCAACAGGAGGGGAGACACAGTTAACCCTGAGGCGGGGACAAATCAAAGGAATCTGGGGGGAAGGGGAGATTATGTGGGGTTGTAATGATATGCTTAATCTGTTGGGGGCAGGAGATTTACACAAACTGGGACTTGTACTGGATTTAGCCAATTGGGTGTGTTTACTGGGGCAAACGCAGGACGGTCAGGGCTATACCATTCCCATGGGGATAGCCACTATGACCATTAAAGCGGCACATGCCCTCCCACCACCCCCGGCTGGGTGGGAACACATCCCTGTGTGGGCGAAGGATAACCTGGATTGTGGTAGGGGCAGCATGGAGGTACTGATGGAGGGAGGGGACCCTCCCCCACAGAAACAGTATCCTATTCCTCGGGAGGCATTGGCAGAGGTGGGGGCAACTATTGGGGAATTGGAACAGAGGGGACTGATTCGGGCAGTTGCATCCCCTTGTAATGCTGCTGTGTGGCCCGTGAGGAAGCCAAATGGTACCTGGCACCTCACTGTGGATTACAGGGCACTAAATGCTCTGGCCAATTCGCCAGCCTCAGTGGTGGCAGCGTACCCTGAAATGTTGGCCCGTATTGGACCCCAATTCCGAATTTTCACTGTTTTGGACATAGCTAATGGGTTTTGGTCTCTGCCACTAGCTACCTCATGTCAGTATAAAACTGCATTCACATGGGAGGGCAGACAATTCTGCTGGACAGTCCTACCCCAGGGATATAGGGACTCCCCTGCAATTTTTCACAGATACATGAGACAGGCTCTGGAGGGGGTGGATTCAGCAAGGTGCATACAATATGTAGACGACCTGTTGCTAATGTCAGGGACAGAGGAAGAAGACAGGGAACTAACTGAGCAGGTCCTGCAAGCTTTGGCAAGAGCAGGATTGAAGGTCAATGGGAAAAAGGCTCAGATGGGACAGACAAGAGTGACCTACTTAGGAGTGGAAGTGTCTCAGATGGGAAGGGAAATCGATAAGGGACGGGTGCAACTGATTCAGTCCCTGCCACTGCCTACGGATGTTAAAAGCTTGCAAAGTTTTCTGGGTCTAACTGGATTTTGCAGGGATTTTGTGGCCAATTATGCAGAAATAGCCCAGCCTCTATTTGACCTAACCCGAGCCTCAACTTGGGAATGGTCAGAAGAGTGTACTGAGGCAGTGAGAGTGCTAAAGGAAAACCTGGCCAGTGCTCCAGTGCTGGCCTCCCCGGATGGGGAGAAATTCTTTTATCTGTACCCTTTGGTATCAGACACTACCATTGGTTGTGCATTAACACAGGAGTATGGAGCAAAGGACCGACCTGTGGCCTTTGCCTCTCGACTTTTGAGTGCTGTGGAATTGAAGTACGGATGGTGTGAAAAGGTGCTGTTGTGCACCTACTGGGGGGTAGGGAAATTTAAATACCTTACGGGAATGCAGAAAGTAATAGTCCGATCTCATCATGACCCCCTGCGGCTGTTAAACATGCACACTATCTTACAGGGACAAGTGAGTGGGCAGCGTATTGCTAAATGGTTGCTGGCTCTACAGGCAGAAAACATTACAGCAGAGGTGTTAAAGGAACCCACAGTCTGGGTAGCTGGATTACATCTGGCTGGCACCCCACACCAATGTGAAGCCAGCCCAGGTAAAACCCAACATCAGGTGTTTCGGGCGGCTAACCCCAATCAGGTAAAAGAGGGGACACTGGTATGGTTTTTGGATGGAAGTTGTAGGTATCAAGGGGGACGGAAAACTGCAGGCTTAGCTGTTGTGGGAATCAGAGGCAATGAGACAGTCAGCACGATTGGTTTCTCACTAGAAGCAAAGTCAGCTCAGGAGGCAGAACTGGCAGCCTTGCTAACAGCTTTAAATGAAGTGGATCCCAAATTGGAGCCAGAATGTTGGGTGGTGGTAGATTCAGATTATGTATTTCGTGGTGCCACATTAATGCTGAGATGGTGGGCAGATAATCATTTCAGGGCAACAGACGGCTCCACAATCAAGCATGCTACCTGGTGGAAGCGAGTGGAGGAGCTGAGTCACTGTTTTACACGGATCAATGTGGTAAAGGTAAAGGCACACAAGAAAACAGGACCCCTAAGCAAAGGAAATAATCTGGCTGACGTAGAGGCCAGGCGGGCTGCAACAGAGGCACCCCCATGGCCCTGGGAGCCAGAAGAGAGAGTGCCTGTAGCAGTGATAACAAGAAGCGGGGTGGATACAGATCGGGGAGGGCGAATTCGAGAGTTGCAGGAATCCGACCCAGGACTGGAAGGCATCATGAAACTTGGGGACAGGCATGTGCCAAAGGTGGAACTAATGGAAGGGATTTGGTGTGTCTTAACAATTGAGGGACCGGTAATGTTGTGCCCTCAGGGAAGTCGGACGGCTTTCTTAAGCTGGGTGCATGGAAGCTTGGCAGGGGGACACCCTGGGTTTGAGGAGGCACTGGGAACTTTAAAAAGGTTGTGCTGGTGGCCAGGAATGGCAGCTGATTTAAAATCACATCTGGAACGTTGTTTGGACTGTGCCAGGCACAGCCCACCTCACAAGGTGCTAAGGGGAGAATTAATGAGACAAACCCCAAGGGGACCATGGGAAAGAATACAGATTGATTACACAGGACCCTTACCACCAGATCACAGGAAAAACCGATTCATGTTGGTGGTAGTGGATGCTTTCAGCCGGTGGGTGGAAGCTTTCCCCACAAAGTATCAAACTGCCCGGGTAACTGCTGCAATACTGGTAAATGAGGTATTCACTCACTGGGGGGTCCCAAAGGTGATTGACTCAGACCAAGGAGCTGCTTTTCGGTCAGATCTGTTAGGGGAGCTACCAGCCCTCACTGGAATCACACAGTTGTTCCATATTGCTTATCACCCCCAGGCTGCGGGGCAGGTGGAACGCATGAACCGCACCATTAAAAGTGAGCTAAGAAAGGGAGTGGAAATTGGAGGAAAAAACTGGTCACAGTTACTGCCCTTTGTCTTAATGAGAATAAGGGCCCGAGAATCAAAGGGCACAGGATTTTCTCCATATGAAGCTCTCATGGGAAGGCCTATGGAACGGTGGGAAAATCTACTTACCCCAGTACCTGGGGAAGTCACTACACATGGCTTAACACAAGAATGGATTTTAACTTTAATCGAACATGTAAAACAAGTACAGCAGGCGGTGGCCTGGCGAGACGAGCAAGGAGCAGCAAGAGTCAAAGCATGGTATGACCTGCCTGGGGAGCGTAATCTACCCATGGTGGGAGATCTAGTGATGTACAAGATTCCAGGTCAACACCATCCATTCCCAGCTCCTAAATGGAAGGGCCCCTATCTTGTCCTTGACCAATTAGGGCCCAGTCTGCTATTACTGGGTACAGAGAATGGAGGACGGGAGTGGGTTCACTGCACGCAAATAAAAAGGTACAAACAGGGGATTGGGAAAGGGGACGTGTAAATTTTGTTATGTGTGTATTACAGGTTAATTCAAAAAGGAGAAAAGGATGAAAATTCCCTGGCCCTGGATGGAACAATTACTAGTGCTAATCACAATTGTCACATTTACAAATTCTATTCAGATCCCACGATGTGAAGTGTCAAAAGGAGGAAACACATGGACGGCTACACATGCAACCTGTGGTAATAAAGCTAATGAAGACTATGAGAATCTCCCCATAGAAAGATGTACCACTAATACTCCAACAGGAATTTGGCAGTGTCGGTATATGGTTTATGGATTAGATGGGGGAATCCCAACCAGGTGGAGAATATCAAATTTATCAGGAAATATCGCATGGTACTCCCTGGGTGCTGCCATGATTAACGATAGTGGAAAACACAGTTACCCAGCTATGTGGTTTGTTACAGAGGGTCCAAAGAATATAACCCTCTGGTCCCCTGGAGCAAATGAACCCTCTTGGGAAAATAGGGCCCCACATTTAGGGTGTGATGTTACCATATGTAACCACAATGGTACTTCCATGGAAGATAATCCCCGAGGGTGTGATTGTTATGTACATATTACATTAGGTGTAAAATCCCCTTTGGGACGCTGGGTGTACGATGAGTTAACCATTTTACAGAATGTAACCCTACAGGTGATATGGATGCCAAGTTGGAAGAATCCAAATTTAAAGTGGCCACAGCCTGGAGCCAAGAATATTCCCCGACGAGCAAATGTCTGGGAGCCATTGTGGGAGCAGGTGCAGCCAGCACTTTTTAACGTGTCCTTTCACTCTATTACATGGGTGGTACGCCCCAAGGAATGGTGGGTGGACCAAATCCATCCTAACTGTAGTATGTACATAAAAGGATTGAAACAACAATTCAATGCATGGGTGAGGGGACACACCTGGAATCGTCGTCGGAAAAGGGGATTGTGGGCAGCTGGGAACACTATGCTGGGTACATGGAATCTGGGGGACGAGTGGGTAACCAAACAATTAGTAAGCCAAAATGTGAAATTTCAACAACAAATTAATGAATTAATGGCACAGCATCTATCAGCAGTTGCCACAGGGTGGAGGACAGCAGTAGAGGTAAACCTGCAGTTAACTCATTGGGCAGGGGACCTGGTGACATGGGTAGAGGATGGCTTCAGAAGACTAACATGGGGAGAAGTGTGCGTAGGTATTCAAAATGCTCAGTTAATAATGTTAATGGATATTATGAGAGATGCTTGGTCAGAACAATGGCCTTCAGTATTAAATCGGGAGGCTAGCCCATATCTATCCACAATTGCAAAAACATACCCATCTACCTGGAAAATAACATCCCCGACCTGTGGGGAGAGTTCTTGTGTAATTGTTACTATGATACCATGGGAAGGAAATGCAAATAAGGTGGTTCCCTTGAACCCTATGGGAGTAAGTAGGGAAGGGGGAGCACGTTGGGAGCCACTAGGGAATAGGTGGGGGGGATGGAATGGGGTAAACTGGACTGTCATCACATTAAGCAGTTGTATATCCAGAGGAGGAATATGGATGTGCCCCTCTCCTATGACTATGGAGGAGCAGGATCAATGGCCTATTGCAAAGGGGGGGCATTTAGGGGTAATGTATATGGGGTACGGTGTATTCTGTTGGGAATGTATCCAATCCTGCAATATAACACTAGGAGGCAAAATCCTTCCAGTGTATGACAAAATTATGAGCTTCTATACACTGCCACCTGGACTATGGTGCACCAATGGATCAGTGGACTTAATCGTTGTAAACAATCGAACCAGCACCTACTACCCCATACCGTACCAAGTAGTTGAATTGGTTTGGACAATACCAAATTTCACTGTGGATATTCAATGGACACACAATATGGACAAAAGTACACAAAGATTACAAGAGCAACTTGCTGCAAGCGCCAACAGTTGGACACACTTACAATACACACTACAGGATGGCGCTGACAAAATTTTAACCTTATCAAAGGAGGAGAAGCAGTGTTTTTGGTGGTGGCCAGGATGTTGGACCATACTGCAGTGGTCAGGACTCTCGGTGTTGCTGTGGATTATCATAGCAGCTGGTGTATTGTTAATTATATGTGTGTTACACTGCATATGGAAACGATCAAGGGGGGCACAACCCCCTAGAGAACAGCCACTAATTATAACCTATAAGTAATGTAGTAAGCCCCCCCCAAGTGTACTAGACAACCCGGACCCAACCTTCTCGGGCCCACTATACTGGGAAGTCTGGAACACTAATTGGAATAGGTGTAGTATGCCCGTACGAGAGAAGGTGCAGGGCATGGTACTACACAAGGGGCAGTGGGACAGATGGAGCGTCGACACCTTCCACCTTGATGCCTGGCCCTATCAGGAAATGTGTCGCCATATGTCCTATGCTTTTCCAGGGATACCTGGGCAGGAGGATCCCAAAAGAAAAAAGAAAAAAAAAAGGGGTGGAGTGTTAGGATATAGATATTCAGGCCTGTCTGTAAAGGCCTGTACTTTAAGAATTTAGGGGTATTCTTATTACTTGGCTAGTTAGAGGTATAAAAGAATCAAAATCACTGTCTGCTGGTGTAAGGGCCTTCTCTTACTGTGACAGTTTGAGGCCCTGTTCTTAGGCTAAGGCCTTTGGCTAAGCAGCAGAGGCAGCCATAAGCCAGGAAGCGAACAGTCACATCCTCACATTCCAAACTAGCCACATTGAAAGAAGGTGCTATTGGGCTGTTAGGAATACAATCCTGTCCTGAATACAATCCTGTCCTGATAATTCCTATCACCTCCAAAGAAAGGGAAGTGCCTAGAAAATGTAAAAGGAAACTTAGTTTGATAGCATCCTGTCTGGCAAGAACTCACTTATCAATAGCTGGGATGTGAAATCCTCACTTCTGTATTGTTTTCCCACTTTGCTATTGTTTGTCTGTATAATCTCTGTCTGGTCCTGTGATTGTTTCTGTCTGCTGTATAATTAATTTTGCTGGGTGTAATCTAATTAAGGTGGTGGGATATAATTGGTTAGCTAATCATGTTACAATATGTTAGGATTGGTTAGTTAAATTTCAGTAGAATGATTGGTTAAGGTATAGCTAAGAATATTACTATATAAATTAGGGGCAAACAGGAAGTAAGTTGGGATTCGAAAATAAGGAAAAAGGAACTTGTATTTAAGCTTGCTGGAAGTTCACCCCAATAAACATCGAATTGTTTGCACCTTTGGACTTCGGGTATTGTTGCTCTCTGTTCATGCGAGAAGGACCAGGGAAGTGGGAGAGTGAAGGAATAAGCTCTCTAACAGTGCTAATGACACTGACACCACTTCCCATTTGCAGAGTGCTGCGAGCACTACAGACCCACAGTTCTCTATACACATGGAGTATCAGCTAGCTAGCAATCACCACTGCCTCTAATCCACCTCTGTCTCTAGTCCTCCATGACGTTATTCAGAAATCTCTCAGTGGACTTTGCTCAAGCCAAACTCAGAGACCTTTTCTCTCTCCTCCTTGCTCCGCAGCTCCTTCCTTCCTTCTAACCCTGGCCTCCTGCATGCCTCCACCTGAGCTTACTGCCGCTGGGACAAGAGCCTTCTCCTCTTCAGCGGTTGCTCTCTAGAAGAGCCTTCAGTGCCTCCCCTGTGTCTCAGCAGCTCTGCAACTCATCTCCGCTCTCGGCCCCCTCACTCTGCTGCTGTCCTTTCCAATGGTATCACGCACTGACCCTGCAAAGCTCTGGGGACACAGCTGGCAGGAAGGATGCTGTGCAAAGCAGGACCCTACACCTCTGGAAAGGCTGTCCTTCTGAAAGCTCACCTATTCCAAAGCCCTGCTGAAATGCAGCCACTTCTGGGGTGGACAGCAGCTACTATTCCACAGAGCCCAAGGGCCCCCGAGACCTAGGCAAGGCAGGTGGACAGCAGTGCTTCCTCACCCGAGGGCTGCACAGAGGGGCTGGCCAAGGGCCAGGCACAGAACCAAAGCTCTCCGGCGTCTACACAGTGCTACGCATTAGGCTCAGGGCCTCACCAGGAGGACGGAAAGACTGTCCCTAGCTGTACCAGATGCACCTGTCCTCTACACAAGATGCCCCCCCCCCCAAAGATGGGGACTCCAAGGCTCACCGGGGCACGGCAGCTCCTGCAGCCCTTTGGGTGTCACACGGAAGCAGCCCCGCAGGTCCAGCACCCGCAGCTTGGTGGAGGCCTGCAGGATCTTCTGCAGGACGCTGTCACTGACGAAGGAATAAGAGGTAGTGGCCAGGCACAGCTCCTCCAGCTGAGGGAAGCCCAGGGAGGTGGGGGCGGACCGAGGGCTCGGCTTCGGGGTCCAGATCACATTGAGCAGACGTAGCACCTGGAAGGGAAACAGATGGGGGCAGGAATGACCCACCAGCCCCGAGACAACAACCTCCCAGTCAGCCAGATCGGCTGACAACGATGGCTACCGGCAGGAGCAACCCATGGCCTGCTCCACGCAGGGCTGCCTCAAAGAGGAGGCAGCAAACATTGGGCAGATGCAACTCCTGATGCATTGATACAGTGCAGCCCATTGATACCAACACTACAAAAAGAAGGCTTCTAGGTGGACTCCTCCTGAAGGTCGAGACAGCAGACTGGACTTCTACATAGAGTGCTTCCGTCGACGTGCACGGGCTGAAATTGTGGAAAAGCAGCATCACTTGCCCCACAACCTCAGCCGTGCGGAACACAATGCCATCCACAGCCTCAGAAACAACCCTGACATCATAATCAAAAAGGCTGACAAAGGAGGTGCTGCTGTCATCATGAATAGGTCCGAATATGAACAAGAGTCTGCTCGGCAGCTCTCTAACACCACTTTCTACAAGCCATTACCCTCTGATCCCACTGAGAATTACCAAAAGAAACTACAGCATTTGCTCAAGAAACTCCCTGAAAAAGCACAAGATCAAATCCGCACAGACACACCCCTGGAACCCCGACCTGGTATATTCTATCTACTACACAAGATCCATAAACCCGGAAATCCTGGGCGCCCCATCATCTCAGGCATTGGCACCCTGACAGCAGGATTGTCTGGCTATGTAGACTCCCTCCTCAGGCCCTACGCTACCAGCACTCCCAGCTACCTTCGAGACACCACTGACTTCCTGAGGAAACTACAGTCCATCGGTGATCTTCCTGATAACGCCATCCTGGCCGCTATGGATGTAGAAACCCTCTACACCAACATTCCACACAAAGATGGACTACAAGCCGTCAGGAACAGTATCCCCGATAATGTCATGGCTAACCTGGTGGCTGAACTTTGTGACTTTGTCCTCACCTATAACTATTTTACATTTGGGGACAATGTATACTTTCAAATCAGCGGCACTGCTATGGGTACCCGCATGGCCCCACAGTATGCCAACATTTTTATGGCTGACTTAGAACAACGCTTCCTCAGCTCTCGTCCCCTAACGCCCCTACTCGCGCTATACTGATGACATCTTCATCATCTGGACCCATGGAAAAGAAGCCCTTGAGGAATTCCACCATGATTTCAACAATTTCCATCCCACCATCAACCTCAGCCTGGTCCAGTCCACACAAGAGATCCACTTCCTGGACACTAAAGTGCTAATAAACGATGGTCACATAAACACCACCCTATACCGGAAACCTACTGACCGCTATTCCTACCTACATGCCTCCAGCTTTCACCCTGACCACACCACACGATCCATCGTCTACAGCCAAGCTCTACGATACAACCTCATTTGCTCCAACCCCTCAGACAGAGACAAACACTTACAAGATCTCTATCAAGCATTCTTACAACTACAGTACCCACCTGCGGAAGTGAAGAAACAGATTGATAGAGCCAGAAGAGTTCCCAGAAGTCACCTACTACAGGACAGGCCCAACAAAGAAAATAACAGAACGCCACTAGCCGTCACCTTCAGCCCCCAACTAAAACCCCTCCAACGCATTATTAAGGATCTACAACCTATCCTGAAGGATGACCCAACACTCTCACAAATCTTGGGAGACAGGCCAGTCCTTGCCTACAGACAGCCCCCCAACCTGAAGCAAATACTCACCAGCAACCACATACCACACAACAGAACCACTAACCCAGGAACCTATCCTTGCCACAAAGCCCGTTGCCAACTGTGCCCACATATCTATTCAGGGGACACCATCACAGGGCCTAATCACATCAGCCACACTATCAGAGGCTCGTTCACCTGCACATCCACCAATGTGATCTATGCCATCATGTGCCAGCAATGCCCCTCTGCCATGTACATTGGTCAAACTGGACAGTCTCTACGTAAAAGAATAAATGGACACAAATCAGATGTCAAGAATTATAACATTCATAAACCAGTCAGAGAACACTTCAATCTCTCTGGTCACATGATTACAGACATGAAAGTTGCGATATTACAACAAAAGAACTTCAAAACCAGACTCCAGCGAGAGACTGTTGAATTGGAATTCATTTGCAAATTGGATACAATTAACTTAGGCTTGAATAGAGACTGGGAGTGGCTAAGTCATTATGCAAGGTAACCTATTTCCCCTTGTTTTTTCCTACCCCCTGCCCCCTCAGATGTTCTTGTTAAACCCTGGATTTGTGCTGGAAATGGCCCACCTTGATTATCATACACATTGTAAGGAGAGTGATCACTTTAGATAAGCTATTACCAGCAGGAGAATGGGGTGGGGGGAGAGAAAACCTTTTGTAGTGGTAAACACCCATTTTTTCATTTTTTCATGCTTTGTGCGTATAAAAAGATCTTCTAAACTTTCCACAGTATGCATCCGATGAAGCGAGCTGTAGCTCACGAAAGCTTATGCTCAAATAAACTGGTTAGCCGCTAAGGTGCCACAAGTCCTCCTTTTCTTTTTGCGCATACAGACTAACACGGTTGTTACTCTGAAACCTGGTTCCCATCATGGGGATAGGAGGGCACAGGAGGATTAAAACAGCCAGTGCAGACCAACCCTACCTCCTCCCCTCCCTGCCTGCCTCCCACGGGGTGACAGGCACCCTGCTCCAGGCACTAATCCGAAGACAGAGGGAACAAACAGATCCTGCACTGTGTCCTAGAAAGAAAAGGAGTACCTGTGGCACCTTAGAGACTAACCACTTTATTTGAGCATAAGTTTTCGTGAGCGACAGCTCACTTCATGGGATGCTAGTGTCCTAGAACTGGCTTGGACAGGCTCTAGCAGCGGGCAGGAAGGGCAGGAAGTGACGTCCCAGAAGGGGGCGGATGGCAAGATCTTCCCAATCGCAATGGGCACAGTGGGAGAGGCAACCCCTGCTCAGGGCCTTCCAGAAATAAACCAGGCCCTGGATGTGCCCTGGGAAGGCAGGTGCAAGGCCCCAGCATTTGGGGATTAGGAGCCAGGGCCGCAGGAGCCAGGCAAGGTGCTGATGCAGCTCTCGGTATCACAAAGCTTGGGGTGCCCCGGATCTAACCAGTGAGCCCCAGCAGCATTAACCAGAGCCTTGCCATGCAGCAACATCAGGAGAACTCCCTCCTGATCACATCGGCCATGGCAGCGCTGAGCACAGCACCAATAAAACCGGCCATGCCCTGCAGCGTACACTACAATTGTCTGAACTGCGTCTGTCGAGATGCCCAGGGAAACTGGAGAAGGGGTGAGCTACAGACATTACCTCACTAGCACACACTGCTGGGGTGGGCAGAGCTCTGGACACGGGCAAGGGAAGAAGCAGATCTGAAGGGGTGGGTGGGGTGCCTGGTTTGGGAGGTCGTAAGGGGTCAGTGTGGGAGAAGGCAAGGCAATGCACGGCCATAAAGCAATGCCAGGACATACAGGCGTCAGGATATACAGGCGCCACCTGCTGAAAAGCAGCTGCCTGGCTGTGAATGCCTGCGAGCCCCTCCTCTGGGGATTGCCCACCCTCTCCAGGGAGAGAAAGCACCCAGCAGCAGTGGACGCCCTTAGGCGTCAGGAGACCTCTCCTGGCTGCAGGGGCACACTGGGGCAAGCGCACTGCATTGAACCGAGCACCATTTGGAGCCATGGGTGGCCACACAAGCTGCTAGTGCAGTGGGGATGCAGACCAAACAGGGAAGGGTCAGGAGAATGAACCTACCTGAGCTTCCGGGAAGCCTGTTAAACCAGAACTGCCCTGTGTCCAAGGGAGGCAAGCATGGCACTGCCCGAACCGCCCAGCGGGGGAAGGAATAAATTAGCATTGGAGCTGCAGGGCGGCAAAAGGTTACCAGGGTAGGGGAAGCAGAGGGAGGAAGATCAGAGGAGGAGCGTGCGAGGAAGGAAGGAGAGCTCACGGGTACCTGCAGCTGCTGGCAGGCTGCTTGCAGCTGCTCTACTGAGAGTTGAAGGTGCTGGCTGCTCTGCTTGATCTCCGTGTTCACCTCCAGGAGCCGCAGCCCAAGGCAGCAACCACTCTGCAGAGGGGGCGACAGGTTCAGAGAATGAGGCACTCCCTGCTGCTCTGTCAGTCTCCGTGCCCACCCGCCCTGCTGAACCTTCCCAATGTGACCCAAGCGTAACTGAGGCAGTGACATCCGCAGACAGCCTGCAAAAACAGCCCTGAGAGGTATGAACTGCCCTGTTCATCGCAATGGCGTGTTAACCCTGAAACCTAATGATACAACGTGAGACGCTAACCATTTCACAGCTGATCAGAGCTGCCAGAAAGAGGAATGATTACAATGGAAATCTGAAACCGACTCCATGGCATCTCATTTCAGAGTCATGAATGGGGAGGTCCCGGCTTGTGGGCAGAGCCTGGGGAAGCACCACTCCCAATTCAACCCCCGCCTCTTGTTGTTCCAGTCTCAGCAGAAGCAGCTTCACGGGTCTCATGAGCCTCTGACGAAGCAGGCTGAGAAAGCGTCCCATCCCACATACGTATGGTGCAGTCCAGCTCTGACAGGGAACGCTCGGGCAAGGCCAGCCCCTCTACAACTCCCACTCCCCCGGCGGTCTTTGCCAGGCTTACCGAGAGCGTGGCGACGATGGCATTCATCCGGCTGCTGTACGTCAGCCAGAGCTGCCGGATCCGAGAGCCAGCAGCCTCCAGAAAGCTCACCACAGCTGAGGAGTCAACCTGGGAACAAACCAGAGAAGGCCACCCAGGGAGGGGTTACTACCCAGCACTTGGCAGCCAGACATCCTGCACCATGCTCAAAGCCATAGGAGGAGGGGCTGGCTAATTAGCCACAGGAAAAGATCCACTGCTGTACACAGCTGCTGGCTAGAGCAGATTAGGACTCCCCCGTCTGGGCCAGGGTAAGGGGCTCGTCAGGCCATGTCTGGGAGGGGGCTGGGTGCTGTCCCATGCAATGGAGTTGACAGTCTCGGAGCAGGCGCAGTGGGTTTGACTGGCTGTAGCTCAGTGTTCTCCCATTCCTAGGGGACCAGAGGGCTGGCAGATGGTTCCTTTCTGGCAGGGCATGCAGTGCTCCCCGGAGGGTGTACGGGGAGACTTTGGCAAACCAGTAAAGTGCCTGAAACCACTATGGCTTATTGCTAAAAGCAGCCAAGTCAGCGGGCTGTAAATTGGCCAAGTCAGCGGGCTTAGCTTAACCAAGGCGGGGGGGGGGGGTGTCGGGGTGTCAGGGGCCTTTGGATGCCACAGAGAGGGCAGCTTGACCCCGCGTCCTTCCTGTTAAGAATTGTGTTGAAGTGGCCGATACATGCATTTTAGAAGATCAGGATGTGCCCCAGGAATGTCTACTGGGGGCCTCAAGGCTGCAAACTCTGGAAAAACCCACACCTGGTTAATCAATAGTCAGAAGGAACCTTTTGCTGGACCACTGAAACTGCTTGTAACAAGTTTCAGAGTAGCAGCCGTGTTAGTCTGTATCCGCAAAAAGAAAAGGAGGACTTGTGGCACCTTAGAGACTAACCAATTTATTTGAGCGTAAGCTTTCGAAAGCTTACACTCAAATAAATTGGTTAGTCTCTAAGGTGCCACAAGTCCTCCTTTTCTTTTTGCTTATAACAAGTTTTCTTTAAGGGACATGTCTAATGTATAAATAAGGGGGAAAAGTTTGAGGTAGTTGGACTCTTTTTGGACTCTCCCTCTGGATACATCTTGCAGTCCCCACCGGCAGACGGAAGATTTGGCCACCGGAAGCCTGCAGCTGTGTCACTTGAGAGCCACACTCAGCTTTGGTAATTATCAAGGGCTGGGGGTGTTTTACTAACCTTTTGCGGACGTGTGTAAGTGCTTGAGACTAAGTAAAGTTTAGCTGTAAGTGAAAGCACTCTTGTGTTGTCCTGTGTGTGCCAGCTATCTATCGGTCGGACGGCCATGTCTCCCCTGATTTATTCCCTGACACCACCTCACACTGAGTAAAAGTTACCAAGAGCTTTGGGTTGAAAGAACCCCGGGGAGCAGGGGGCTGTGCAGGATGCGCCTCATGACACATTTCCTAGTCTCTAACCCACAGCAGGTAGCAACAGTGACGTGGCTGCAGCATCGCTCTGCGGGACGGCACCCTTGTATTTCTGGGAGGGCCTCAGGGGATCCCTGGCCAAAACTGACCCCCTCTCCTCCTCGGCTCAGCAGAGCCCCACACGCCCCTACCTGGGAATTCTGCAGGTTTAAGCTTTCCAGCCGGGGGCAGCATTCGGCCACTGCACTCAGGGACTCGGTGGTCACTCCACTGCAGTGGGTCAGCTTGAGGGATACGAGAAGGGGGCAGGACTCTGCAAGGGCCTGTAACAAGAGAGGGTGGTGAGCCAGCCAGCCCTGCCATCCCACGAGCAGACCCTGTAAAAGGCAGGCTACACGCAGGTTGGGGGATTCACGTTCTCCACCTCGCTCCAATTAAATTCCTTGCGAAGAAGACGATTCTGATCTCAGTTCTTCCAGGCTGACAGGGGCTATGTGACTAATAGCAGAGAGGGCCCCAAACTTGGAGCCTGAGGGCTGGATATCCTTTGCATGAAAAGGACAGAACTTTGTGCACTGGCTCTTAGTTGCAGAAAGCCTCCTGTTCTTAGAGCTATGGCTACATCTATCCAAAACCAGGGATCAGAGCGGGCCAGTCGGTGTCCAAGGGCAGAAGGGCATGATATCATGCCAAACTGAACCCTGCCTTCTCACCTTCAGGACAACAGGCACGTGGCTCTTCCAGTGGCAAAGAGCAAAGTCCCGGAGAAGTGAAAACCTGCATGGAGGAAACAGAGTTAATCTGGCTGCCGAGCCAGCATGCATCCAGCTGTCCAGGGAGAGAACGGTATAAAGGGAGGAGGGGAGAGGAGCAGGGGTAGGGGCAGCACAACGTACAGCCCCTACGGGGAGCTGGAGTGGGAAGAAATGTGGGGGTGACACAGCAGGAGAGGGCCAAAGCATGTGTCATGCACAGGGGACAGGACACCCCCCATCTATAACGCAGCACCCACCTGTTCTGGACCAGCCACTCCATTGTGCTGAGGATTCTTTTCTCGGTTTGGGGAGGCTGCTTTTTGCCAGGCTCCACCCAGCAGAAGCTGATTGACACCTTCTGCCACAGCATGGGATTGGAAGCTGCCCCGTACCACAGCCGGCACACACGGGCCACCCTGGGGATGGAGACACCCGTCACTGCAACGGCACATGCCAGGTTAGACAAGTAGCGGAGGTGGGACTAGAGCCATCTCAGAACAGCGGGCCCGCAGGGGCCCACGGCCAGCGGGTGAGAGCCCAGCTAATTGTCAGGCAGAGCTTTTCAAGTGGGTAAGACCCCTTCCCCCAGCCCTTCCACCTGAATCTGTGTCCCAATACAGCAATGAACGTCGCTGGGAGCCCCCCGGGAAATGCCCCTCAGGCTGGAGTGTGGCAGAACAGGTCGCGTGCGGGCTCCAGGGCCTCTGCCCATGGAGAGTCGGTGATGCACACACTCCATGAGTGTCACTGGCCACCCATTATCCACCAGGCCCTTTTCAAGGCCTTGCTCTTGGGCTTTCATACCTTGCACATTATAGGGCCAGCTGTCCATGCCACTGAGGTGCCCAAGACTGACCAAGAGGTACCACTGGCCATCTCCACTGAGGAGTAGACTCCGGCCCGTCCTCCTCCTTGTTGAGTGCCAGCACGCACTGGTGATGCCCCTTAAGGCCAGAATCAAGCTACTGGGTCAAATTCAGCCATGGAGTAGGAGGCAGCAACACCTGATGACTTCAGCAGGGAGCTGCAAGCGCTTGCCCCAGGACTGACTTTGGTCCCAGGTGTCCTTCTCAGTCCGCTGGTTTACAGTGGGGTTCTGGGGACTGAGATGACAGGGTTGGGGGTTGGTTTGCCCCCAGCGACACCCTGGACTTATCAGCCAGGCCCTGCTCTGGGAGGTTTATATTTCGGCTTGGCAGAATTCACTTTTTATTCTTTTTAATTCTCACAAATAATATCAATGGTCTAGTTAATACTTAGTCCTGCCTGGAGTGCAGAGGACGGGACGCTCTGACCTCTCGAGGTCCCTGCCAGTCCTACCGTTCTAGGATTCTGTTTATTTTTAAGCCTCTTTTTAAGACTTACCAACTTACCAATTTAAGACTTACCAGTCATGTGACATTATGGGGGGGCGGGGGTTGAGCACAGACAATAATTATTTAACAAAAGCAGCAGTTGAGATTCAAAAGTTAAAGCTACCTAAGTGGCACCTCTGCTCCAGCTCCCTCAGCACCAGTATTACGACACGCTTTATACAAAAGGGGCATTTCTCTTACTTTGCCCGTCTGTACACGTTGATTATTAGCGCTGGGAACACCTTTTCCTCGGTTTGCGGGTGTGCATGCTGAAATCAACGTTTACCACTGTCTACCAATACAAATCTAATCCTTCCAAGCCCATTTAGATTGGTTCAAGTGCCCAGAGGCTGGGGGCACAGGGCACCTAAGCAGAATGTCCATGTAAGATTCCCCTGGGGATACTGGAGGCCCATAATGCAGGGGCTGCAGGCCAACCCCCTGAGGCCTTGAGCTACCTCACTACCCCATCAGGTGGGACCCAGGAAGGTGGAGAGACAGGAGGGGAGATCACTGCTGATATGCTGCATGCTGATAAAACAACACGGTGAAACGAGCTTCAGAAATACCTTAGAGACGTTGTCAAGTGAGGGGTTTCTAAGCTCTGGGAGAAGAGCCCCCTCATGGCTGCCTGTCTTCTCTTCCTGGACTAGTGCTTTACAAAACGAGTTCAAAGCCACGCCGGTGATATGACACACGATGCCAGGGTGCCTGGACGACTCTGGTACGTGAATCCCACCACTCTGGGCATAAGGCTGTGGGTCTGCAAAGTGCCCCCTTTGTACTCGACTGCCCAGCTCCTGGTCCGTCTCGAAGATCGGCTCCACTGAGCATTCATTACGATGGGCCAGGGCAGCATGCAGGGCCAATGCAGCCATGTGATTCTGAGCGGCATCTTTGCTGCTCTTTTTCCCTTCCCTCTTGAGTGTATTTATCTTGTTTTGTCTTTTAGGGAACGGGATTGGACTTTAACATCAGAAGCAATGCCAGCTCCAGCCTATCTCTACTAATGTTGTCTCTCTTCCCCCCAGGACAGTTATTGCCATCTTTAACACCAGCTGAGTGTCTAACGGAGGGTTGTTTCTAAAAACTTGCTCCAGCGAAAGGGAACAAGGGATGCTGTTAAAATGATTACGATCTGACATTTCAAATGCTTTCACTTTTTATCCCCCTCCCTTCTTTTCTGGGTCTTTAATAAGGGTGCAAAGGACGTTTAATGGGGTGTTTGCCATGGCCCCTATGCAGGCTGAGGTCTCTGCGTACCAAACCCCGAACCCCATTCAACATGATTTAATGCTGTACAGGTACAGCATCTTGTTAACACCTTTGAGTCTTTGGGCCCCTTTATTCCACCTAAATGAATATACCGTACAGCCCCCATCACCAGAGGATCTGAGCATTGCACACTCTTCAGTTGATTTAGCAATTGATCCTCACAAACGGCCCTGGGAGGCAGGGCACGGCTACTGTCCCCTCTGGAGAGAAAGGGAACTTAGACAGAGAGACGAAGGGCCAGATTTTTAAAGGTATTTAGATGCCTAGTGGGATTTTCAAAGGCATCTAGAACCTAACTCTATTGATTTCAAGATCTTTACAAAGCTGGCCGTAAATGACTTGCCCGAGGTCACACAGAGTCTGTGGCACAGCAAGGAATTCATAGATTCCAAGGCCAGAAGGGACCATTGTGATCATGTGAATGGAACCAAAGTCCCAAGCTAGTGCCCTAATCACTGGACCATCCTTCCTCTCATCACCCCGGCCCCCCCATTCCCTCCGACCCCAGCAAAGCAGGAAGCAAGGATGGAATGCCAACCCAAACAGAGAAGAAAGCCCGCGAGCTTGTTCCCATAAGCATTGAGTGACTGTGCTGCGCTGACCGCATGGTCCCCGCTAACCCACTTCCCAGTACCTCCACATACCGGCAGAGCAAGGGCACGGCCCCCTCAGAAGCCACCAAAGACTGGAAGATCCGCACCAGGATTTCCACTGGGAGGCGCTCTCCCCAGGAGGCCCCAGCAGCTGCCCCGCTTTCCTCAGCCTGGCCCCCAAGCACAGGCTCCTTTGCAGCTGGAGCCCCTTCTTGCTCTCTCTTTCTCTCTCCTGCCACGCCAGTCCTTTGGACATGCTGCAGCTGCTGCTTCTTTGCTGGCGCTTGGTGCTTTCTCTTTGCCACTTTCCTGGGAGGGCGGTCTTGCCCGCTGCCTATGTTGGAAATGATCAGCAGCATATCATTGTCCGTCTCATGAACAAAGTAGTCCGGGGCCACTCTCCTGGGGGCCTTGAAAGCCTTCGTCTTTTTAGAGGCCTTGCTGGCATCCCCTGGTCCTGGTCTCCCACTTGTCTTGGTGCCCCGCTTCTTGAAAGCATTCTGCCCTGTGCCGGACGGTTCTGAAGAAGCCCCAGCCTCTCTCAAGTTCTCTGCTGTTCTGGGCTCTTCCATAGTAGCCTGTATAGGCTGGGTTAATCGGCAGGGACAATCTGGCAGCACATTTCTGGCAAAAAAGACAGGTGACAATCACTGCTAGGAGCGTTCGGGTACTTTTGCCGCACGTTCCTACCAAGGCACCCTGGGATCTAAGTGAAAACCAACACAGGCCAAGGACAAAAGCTGAATCTCACTCATTGGTTCCAGCCTCCGAGTGTTCACTGGTGGACAGGGCGTGGCGCTCGAAATGACGGGATGTGTGTTCTGTTCCTGGCTCTGATGGTGATGTTCGACCCCAGGTGACCCGCCTCACCTCTCTGCCACTCAGTTTCCCCAGCTGTAAATTGGGAATGACCATTAATGGATTTTATGGCCAGAAGGGACCATTCCGACCATCTAGTCTGAACTCCTGCATAGCACAGGCCAGAGAACCCTACCAGTGAGAGTCTGGATCCAGTCTGAGCTAGAGCATATCTTCTAGAAAGACTCTAACCCAACACACAGGGGATGGCCTACCCAGAGCACGGAGAGAGCGACGGGGGGAAATAAAGTATTACTGTTCCAACCAGTCATCTCCCTGCTGCCCAACTTTACATGCATGGCCCTAACTTCCCGCTGAACTCCTGTCAGCGCCCCTGGAGACATCTGCCTATCTTCAGAGCTTCGCACCCTGGGGTCACCCCTAGCCCTGCGCCCCGTTTCTGATCTGCCATGGGAGTGACTTGCTGGCACTCATGGCTGGGCACGCTGCAGGAGCTGGGTGACACTCCAGTAACCGGCATAGCACTGGGGGCAAATCTGCGTTTATGTCAATGTGGTGGGTGAATTTACTGGTGGCAGAGGGGGGCGGCTTGCCAGCCGGAGACTGTGGGGGGCTATCCCTGCCCTGTCTAGCCAGAGAATAGCACTGCTTCAGGCCAGCACTGGGGGGGCTGGGATCCTCCTGCACGGAGCCCTGCTGGGAGCCCCACGCTGCTGGGTCCGGCCCAGCGGGAAGGGCAGAAGGGGAGGCAAAGACACAAGGCCTGAATCTGCAATGCTCAGAGGGGGCGGTGGGGGTGGGGGAGGAGGGACGGGACTCGGGGTGCGGGAGGGGTGAGAAGGGGAGGGGGCGGTGCGGGTGGGGGAGGGGGGACGGGACTTGCGGTGGGGGAGGAGCGGTGGGGGAGGGGTGAGAAGGGGGAGGGGGGACGGGACTCGGGGTGGGGGAGGGGTGAGAAGGGGGAGGGGGCGGGGCGGGTGGGGGAGGAGCGGTGGGGAGGGGTGAGAAGGGGGAGGGGCGGCAGGACTCGGGGTGAGGGAGGGGTGAGAAGGGAGGGGGCGGTGCGGGTGGGGGAGGAGGAGCGGTGGGGGAGGGGTGAGAAGGGGGAGGGGGGGACGGGACTCGGGGGGAGGGGGGGGTGAGAAGGGGGAGGGGCGGGGCGGGTGGGGGAGGAGGAGCGGTGGGGGAGGGGTGAGAAGGGGGAGGGGGGACGGGACTCGGTGTGGGGGAGGGGTGAGAAGGGAGGGGGGCGGTGCGGGTGGGGGGAGGGGTGAGAAGGGGGAGGGGGGGACGGGACTCGGGGTGGGGGAGGGGTGAGAAGGGGAGGGGGCGGGGCGGGTGGGGGAGGTGCGGTGGGGGAGGGGTGAGAAGGGAGTGGGGGACGGGCTCGGGTGAGGGAATGGGTGAGGAAG